>NC_092646.1:52166570-52354070 GCF_039555335.1 Amphiura filiformis | reverse complement strand
CTCTGTCCAAGATATCAACCTGGTGTTAGTCCACAAATTGTCCAGATTACTCAATACGAATGTGGTTGGAGACTTCTGAGCTATTAGAGTTTGGCAGAATCCCGAGATAGGAATAATGAATCTAGACCTGACCTTCCGGGTGGGTGCAAGATTAAAAAAAAATCCAAATTTCTGTTCTAAAGTTGTAGTATTTATGTGCGAGAGATATCTTGCACCGCGAGCTGCTTGCCGCGAAGCGTTAAACGGATGGGGTCTAAGGGGGAGGAGCCCTGGAAGACTCTGTTTTTGGCATATTAGAAGCTAAAAAAAAATCAGTATTTCAGAGTCCAAATTTCTCTTCTTTTCTCTTCTTCCTTCCACCTTTTTTTCTTCCCTCTTTTTCTTTTCTTAATCCCCTTTTCTCTTCCCTCTTTCTTCTTCCCTCTTTTTCTCTCTCCCTTCACCATTTTATTGCTCTTCTTCAAGTTTTTGTTTGTGTCCGGGGGATGGGAGGGGTGTACTGGTTACGCCACTGAATGAAAGGTTTTAAACGGATTTCTTGTTCTGATAATACAACTAAAGACGTAATATATCTACTTTTTCAATTATGGACGCTTTCATGTAATTCATGTAGTAATGTAGCTTATAATAATTATTTTCCCGAGTTTCATGGCCGAATTCGCATGCTATACATTTTCTCATAAAGCGGCATGTATTGATCGATCAATGGCAGGAGATCAGGATCAATATGTTCTTGAGATGGTAATTTTCTTGGAGGATGAAACTCTGTACTCTGAAACGCATCTTCATAGAATCCGCCTTCTTCCATCTTATTCCCTTGCTGAGTCTGCTTACACGCGATCCATGTGTCAACTATCTTGTCCCCTGCTTCCCATTGTAGCATTGACTCTTTGAACTCTACACCCAGGAGATGACAATATTGTCGCAGAACTGACGCTGGATTCGCTTGCAAGTCATCAGCATCAATGACGATAGGCGTTTGGCCTAAATTCTCCTGGACGTGGACAATAAGATCATATAGCTCGCCATAACCAAACCTCGCAGGAACTGTGTGCTTTGGCATGTCTGCGAATGGTTTATCAATATGCGATGGTATCACTTTCACCATAGTTTTCTTCCATGATGGAAATAGCCGATACGGATTACGTATAAGAAATGTGTGCTTATATCCACGTGGTATGTTGTCATAATTGGATCGTAGACAGAAAGCTTGGTCATGGACAAAAACGAAGGACTTGCCAGGAAATGGTGATTCCAACATCTGTTTGATCCATTTGAATGTAGCTATGCTTTCATCGAAAGATAATGCCACTTTTGCCGCTTGGGATTCTGGGCGAACGATGCCTTCTTTGAATGTCCTATGAAATTCGTCATCTGCAGCTGCCGTGGACTCTGGACCGAAGACATGAGCTGTGGTTATGGGCTCATTGATGATCTGAACCTAAAATGTAATCAATAAAAACAACGAAGAGCTGTTATTTACAGGTTTACGTTATTTGCATACACGTTATTCAGTCATATAGAATTTTGCCACTAAATCATCATTGCAAACTTGGTACATACGCAAACTAGTCTTCTTATTTCTGTCTAGGTTCACATTAGGGGTCCATCTTATTTCTGGGTAGTCTAAGGACCACACATTTTTGAACTTCGTTAATGAGGTTGTGACCTCTGGTAACCACTGGTGTACAAATAGTGCGATGTGGGATACATTTTGGCGTAAATTCTTGTAAAATTCATGAAATTGGTTTCACGTTTTTGCGTCTCCAGTTGCGTCTATCATCCGCGCTGGCTGTGCGTTAGTCATCGCGAAGTTTGAGCGCCTCCACGCTGATACTTGAAATGCCTCTTTCATCTGGCACCTCTGCAGTAAACATCACAACGCAGAAGTGACTCGTCTGCCAAGGTTAGAAAACACGTTCGTGCAAATGTTTTCTAGTCAGAAACGAGTCTCCGAGTATTTCTACTTTATAGAACTGGGGCCCGAGCACTGATGAAGACCTCAGCATCGCTGGATGCAGATGTTTTTGTTGACTTGGAACTTTTGCAGTGTTCAAGGATTATGTCCGACACATCATTATATTTCAGGGCCTATGGCCTTATTTTGCGGCATGTCTCCGAATCTGTGGAAGAAACTCTACTTGGAACCTAGTTAAATTATCATAACTTTTCATGCCGACGTAGCCACCTCTACTTTATTAACTTTCGATATCATTAAGTTACTCTTGTGCAATCATGACAGTTGATACCTTCAAGCATCCAATGGATGAACCGTGTTATCATGCAACTTCAGTGATCTTTAATCGGCGACTAATGTCCCTGGATCCCGGGTCCTGGATCTTCCTGTTTCTGACAAATGGCATAGCTAATCAGACACGGCCTTGTAAGTTGCAATTGGCAGATAAGATGATTTGTGTGGAGAGAGAGCGGAAGCAAACTGGCTTCAAAGTAGACTAGGTGATATAGATACCCCAGCATTGTCAACTGAGGCTCTGTAACTGATTTTAACGCTCCAATGTTTTTGGAAAGTTAAAATATAATATCGTTAGGAATTCGGCAGAGTGACGAATCGAGAATTTTGAGCAAATTGAGTTTTTGTATGCCTATAATTATGTTTCAGTTTATCTTTTATTTCCACCTATAAATGGTAAATCTTACTCACCGACGTAGTTATTGAAATTCGGATTTGGACGATTCGCGCCTGATTGCGATAAATGAATTCGGCAGAGAGACGAATCGTATACTTAGCTGTACAAATCATGTTGATCTATAGTTCTGTATAGCGGGAAACCCCGATTTTTCTATATTGCATGTCCTATACTAATATATTTGCAATTTGATACCAACGTATAGCTGTAGGTATCTTCTATCCAGTGATACCAAAATAAGTACAAACATTCCCCACATTATATTGGTGTGGTTTAATAATGAAAATCCCGGAAAATCATACGCAAAATATAGGCCAATATTGTTATTTTTGCTTGACTTTTTGCTAAAATATTACAGGGATGACTATTTATAACTGATATCATGTATATAGCAAGTTAAGTCTACATAGCCTTAGGAAAACCAGTAATTTCTACACAAAAGCCCCAAATCAAGAATACGTGCTATGGTTTACACGTAGGTAAATGCGTATTCGACCTCTCTCTGCGCAGTGGTAGAGACATTTTGGATACAGCAAAAAAGCCGAATAGCTGTTAAAACGCGTTTTGAGGGATAAATCGATTATTTCAGAACAAGGAAGTATTGCCAATAATTCATGTACATTCACTTCTAAAATATACATTTCAAATGAGTGCTCACGAATGTTCTAAATTCTGAGGGCAAATGGAATGGTACCAAGATTTTCAAACACCGTTTACCCAGAACAGCAATTTTTCGTATTCGGCACTCTGCCGTGTTGATAACTACACCAGGCACAAAAAGAAACTCGTCAGTTATATTCATCCTTGCTGTTCAATAACTTGATAATTTTGGATTATTCTGATATATACATTTTGTTAATTGGACTTTGCTTTCTCATTGACCAAGAATTGACCAAGATATGCGCCTCCAAAGCCTCAAACCCCAAAATCAAAAGTTGCATTTTCAACGATTTTCAATGGGAACGCATCGTTGTATTGCACACAAGGACCACGGGCCAATCAATAAAGCACACAGTGTAACAGGCACAATTGAATCGTTAAAATTGCAACTTTTCATTTTGGGGTTTGAGAGTTTGGAGGCGCATATCTAGGTCAATTCTTGCTTAATGTTCACGAACAGGGTGTCAAATGAGAGAGAAAAGTCCAAAAAAAGAAAAATAACAAAATGTATATTTCAGAATAATCCCAAATTATCAAGTTATTACTAGAGTTCTCTTAGCAAATCCAGGTACTCACAATTAGTAGTGACGTTTCGCAACCTTACTGGCTGGTTGCTTCCCAGCAAACACAAAACGTTTTCGACATCATTCGCAAAAGGTTATAAAAGGTTGCCAGAAAACGTTTAAATGTCGGGTTATATAAAGGGTACATTAATGGTATAAAACGTTTTCATAACATTAAATAGCATTTGTTGGTAATTTACTGCACAGCAAACACCAATGTTTTACAGAAAACATTTAAATGTCGGGTTATATAAAGGGTATAAAAACGTTTTAATAACATTCCAAAAACATTTTTGAAAACTTGGTACAAATCATTCTAAACAGAATGTTATTTTGAGGTTGAAAAAATATTTTGTTAAAAATGTTTGCCCAAAATATTTACAATAACATTTTTAAAATGTTTTCACGACATTTATATAACCCGACATTTAAATGTTATTAAAACGTTTTGTAAAAAAAAAATTTAAGAACATTTCTGTGTTTGCTGGGTGCAAATATTTTAACATAATGTTATTTAAGTGTTGACAAAATATTTGGCCAAATATGTTTGCAAAAATAGTTTACAGTGACATTTCGAAAACATTAAAAAAATATTGTTGTAGTGTGTTTTCATAAAAAACGTTTTAAAACGATTTCATGACCTTTATATAACCCGACATTTTAATGTTATTAAAACGTTTTTACCTAAACCAAAATCCAAAATATAACTTATTTAAAACGTTTTAAAAACGTTTTTGTGTTTGCTGGGTTCTTCTTGACTGAGCTGTATCCAGTACTAGCACTTGCTGTCTTAGCTTTAGTGTTGCCAGTTGATTTTTCCTGGATAAGCTGGTTGTATGCATGACTGAGAAAATAAACTGCGCCCCCAGACTGGTCTTTCGAGAGAGTCAAACAGCAGCGCACCAACAAAACCGTTAAATCGAAACCAAAGAAGAACTTGGACGATACAAAATCTCGGGGTATGGTAGTTATTCCATATGTGCAGGTATCCCAGAGAAAGTCCAGCGGATTTTTAAGAAACACAGTGTCTCTGCAGCAGTTAAGCCACACACCACATTGAGGAACATGTTAGTTCACCCTAAAGATAAAAGGGACATAAGTGAAACATCAGGATGTGTGTATGAAATTCCATGTCGCAACTGCACCCACACATATGTTGGGGAAACAGGAAGACAGTTTGGAACTAGAATGAAATAACATCAGAAAGAAGCAGATAAAATCAGTCAAAGGACATGCACCGGAGCCGCTCGGTTATCATCAGTTTCAGAACAACACAAGTCTGCCATTTCAGATCACGTTGCAGAACACAATCACATCATAGACTGGGAGGGGGCCAAAATTCTTCATCGGGAAAGTGAAACGTCACTACTAATTGTGAGTACCTGGATTTGCTAAGAGAACTCTAGTAATAATTTATATAGACAATCCTGATGAATCTCTTCAATGAAATTATCAAGTTATTGAACAGCAAGGATGAATATAACTGACGAGTTTCTTTTTGTGCCTGGTGTATATATTGATCATCATTAGAATGGAAGCTGGGAAGGTTCTTCCAATTGCAGAAATCAAAGGTTTCTTAGGCAAAAGGAAGACCTGAGCACAAGAAGACCGTAAGTCCATTGGCTCCTCAACATGTATACACTAAAGTTGCGTATAGTTTCGTATAGTTTGGTAATGTTTTATACATGTTCAGGGGCAAACACAAATCTTTCACAACCTTTCATGATGTTTTCACCCTGGAACATGTATTAAACATTATAAAACCCGAAAAAAATATACGTAACTTTAGTGTATACATGTTGAGGGGCCAAGTGGACTTACGGTCTTCTTGCGCTCAGGTCTTTAAATGTTGCTTCAAGTATTATAATGAATAATTAATTCAAAAGTTTTAACTTTAAACAAAAAGTTATCATTAAATACAATATTGCACAATAGCAATAAGTAGTAGCTACAAGCTCATTAGTTAATCATGTCGAGGGTTCAGAACCAGAAAGCCGTAACTCACTATGGCCAGCTCTCACAAAATATGCATGAAGTTGGCTCCTTGCTTTGGTCTTCCAAAATCAATATTTCCTACACAATGTCTTGTAAACATCTCAAAAAAGTAACTAAAGGCCATTATTAAAAAACGGGCGATTGTATTACAAATCTGTAAAATGCGTTGGAAGCAGAATTTATTTCTGCGCATTTGACACCTCGTTTGTAGCAATTGTCTATTAATATTGACGCCGCAGCGTACATTTGAATCATTGGAACCCAAGATTTAAAAGTTGCAGTAAATTCTATTGATATGTATTCAGTATAATGGAAGGAAATCTGCTCGGCTGTCATGGGAATGTTCGTTTTGTTTCATGCATTTGGGGCTCAAATCAATATCAATTATTACACATGACACATTGACACATGAAGAGTTAACAAATTCTTAAATGCCCCGCCAAGTTGTCATTTCAACGGTTAAGATCATACCTTCTGAACATACCAAGGTTACGAGAGACTTCATCTTAATGGACGATAATGCAACTCCACATAGGGCTAGGATAACCAAACAGTTTCTGTAACAAGAAGGCATCAATCGGGGTTGGAGCGGCCACGGTACGCCACTGAGCATGAGGCGGAGTTGCTTGGCAGTTATTCAAGCAGAAGGAAGCCACACTGATATGAAAGTGAACATTACAGCAACAGTTACAAGAGACATTTGTAAAAACCATGAAATCACATGAGTTTAAAACTTAAAATGACAACGTTTATTGTTTTCTGAGCTATCGTATCAAATGAGGTGTCAAAATACGCAGAAATAAATTCTGCTTCCAACACATTTTACAGATTTGTAATACAATAGCCCGTTATTGAATAATGGCCATTATTTAAGGGGGGTTAGTTACTTTTTTAGAGATATTTATTTTCTATTGAATTTTGTCATAATTAATGGACTGTATCTTTCTGGCCCTCAACCCTCGATGTCTTTCTTGCAGGGTTTACTTTAACGCACAAAACACGCGTATTTTTCTGATTAAAGTAATGATTTAAATAGTGAAAAATGATGCACCAAATGGTTTCAAGTGGACCTTCATTTTGCAAAATTTTTCCTCCCAGACACCCCCTGCAAAGTGGATAACAAGTGGCCATTTTCGCTTCTGCTTTCGACATTTTCCAATTTAGGACATATGTTTTAAAACACAATTTATAGACCTACAATAATACTAGGGAAAACGTGCCCACGAAAGGCTCCAATTCATGGACCGTCATTTCGCAAATTTTCGGCTTTTTCAGCTGTTCAAAATGGCCAACCAAATCGCTTCAATTAGGTCTTCATTTTCAGTTCTGCTTTCGACATTTGCCAATTTATGTTTTTATAGGCCTGCCATAATAAGGAATACTTGCCGTCCAGGAAAGGCTTCATGGACTGCTCATTTCACAAATTTTCAGCTTTTTTGAACTAAAGTTTTACACATTAATAGTGCCTAAATGGTCCACCAAATCGCTTCAGTTAGGTCTTCATTTTGCAAAAGTTTCTTACTCCTCAAGGGGCATTTGTACACTTTATTATTTTCTTCTAAAATTGCCCCCCCCCCCTTCTGACTGCCCTACATCCGCCAATGCTGCAAACACACACACACACCCCCACACACACACATTGTCTTCAAAAATAATATTATATAAATACCCATTGGGCAATGTTTTGGACCCCTTTTGAGGAAAAATTCACAATTGAAAGGGTCAAAAAAATTTGAAAATACCCCTTCAGCAAAATGCTTAAAGAAAACCTGCTTTCTTTGTTTCTTGAAATGTTTAATATATTGCGTAACCACCTGTTTATTAAACCTGAAATGAATTGAATTGATACGCACATTATGTACTCGCTAATTTTCTCCTCAACTATTCAACAGATTCCAGTGTATAGTACAATAAGCTACAGTCACGCTGCTTTTGTAACTAATAATTTTGTATTTTATACCGATGCCTATTTATCGACTTATGTCCAAATTTATTCACCCGGTATTTTTTCTGGAACACCCTGTATAACAGGTAGTAGTAACTGAACTCACCCCTTCTGCGAAGCTCATACACTTGGTGAAGACCGTCGCCAAAGATCGCGGTGCTGTCCAAAGAAATATCCTTCGTTTAGGCTCGTTGCTGATTTTATCCATACTGCTGTATTCCTTTTGCTGTTCATTGAATAAGGTGAATTGAAGTATGAGAAATAAAACAATAAGAGAACAAACTTGTCTACCCGAAAACTGTTTTCCACAATGCCAGTTATTACTAAACACTGGTCCTCGGGTAACCTTTGCTCAGGTCATTTGTATGCTTAAGTAAAATATCAAGATATCAAGTTCAAAGATTACACTATTTGCCGATTCATTTCTAGTTGCCCGTCAATGAACAGCCAAAGAGATTGGAAAATAATTACAAAGTCGTCACGCCTTTCACTACTACATAGATTGACTTTACTGTTACAGGTGCAATAATTTATTGTAGGAATACAAAACTGGCCCACAGGGCCTAAATGAAAATGTCGTTATTGGTCAATATATGTTAAAACATACTTTGCAAACTGGCACCCCTGCCACCCTCACCTCAACCCCAACACATGGTCGGTACGTCACATCGACCAAACTTTCTGCACAGTAAATTGTGCAAAGTACCTCCCAGCAAACACAAAACGTTTTCGACATCATTCGCAAAAGGTTATAAAAAAGGTTGTCAGAAAGCGTTTAAATGTCGGGTTATATAAATGGTATATTAAGAGTATAAAACGTTTTCATAACCTTAAAAAACATGTTTTTATAATCTACTGCTCAGCAAACAAAAATGTTTTACAGAAAACGTTTAAATGTCGGGTTATATAAAGGGTATAAAAACGTTTTAATAACATTCCAAAAACATTCTTGAAAACTTGATACAAAACATTCTAAACCGAATGTTATTTTGGGGTTGAAAAAATATTTTGCGAAAAATGTTTGCCCAAAATATTTTCAATAACGTTTTAAAAACGTTTTCATGACCTTTATTTAACCCGACATTTAAATGTTATTAAAAGGTTTTGAAAAAAACATTTTAAGAACATTTCTGTGTTTGCTGGGTGTAAATATTTTAACACAATGTTATTTAAGTATTGACACAATATTTGGCAAAATGTTTGCAAAAATAAGCTTACAATAACATTTTTTGAAAACATTTAAAAATATTGTTGTAGTGTGTTTTTATACAAAACGTTTTAAAACTTTATCATGACCTTTATATAACCCGACATTTTAATGTTATTAAAACGTTTTTACCTAAACCAAAAGCCAAAATATAACTTATTTAAAACGTCTTTAAAACGTTGTTGTGTTTACTGGGATACCTGGTAGCTTCATAATAAGTTTCACTACATTGACTTAGGTCATTTTCATTGTATATTGATTCACCAGGAAAAAAATCCTTAGGCTCCAAACATGTAGAGAGGTGCCTCCGAAATACAAAAAAATATAAATAAATAAAAAAGGGCAGTGATTTATAGTGCGCTACGCACAGGCATATTTCTTTCGCCCTTGTATCCCAAAACAGCGAAGAAGCACACATCTAGCCATCTCTGCCAAAATCAGTACCCTGGATTTGAGTAACCGAGGCAAACAAGCAGTTAGTTCCTTTTCCGAGTCATTAGTCCAATTATGTACGAGAACAAAGTAAATATAGACTGCGCCGGTTCTAGAATTCTTATCAAGGTATTCACAATTACTATGCGCTTCCAAAGGCTACTGGGGAGAGGCCTATATCATGGGGAAAATTCGACATCCATATCCCGCATGCTTTTCTCTTTTTGCATTTTATTTTATTCCCTACTACCCCAACTTTAGTCATTTCACTTTCTGCCTATAATGTTATTTTCCAGGAACCAACGATTGAGCCCAATTTATTGGTCGAGCTATGAGCTTTAAAATATTGGACGAGACGTAGCTGAGTCCAATATTTTAAAACTCATAGCGAGACCAACAAATATTAAGCGTAAAGCATCCAATTTTAACATTATTATGTTTTGGATCCAATATTTTTACCCACTTGGATTCAACAAAACATAATAATGTTTTTTATTGGTTTCTATATCCTTCTGCCTGATCATGTATTCTTCTTTGTGTGCTGTATTGTCACTTGCCTTTGAGAAAAATTCTAATGAGATTAAAAGCTCAATCACTAAATTGAATTATATAATTTTATTTGTATACGTGTTATTCGTTCATCATAAGTTTATAATGTCATGGCCGAATTCGCATGCTGTACATTTTCTCATAAAGCGGCATACATTGATCGATCAGTGGTAGGAGATCAGGATCAATCTGTTCTCGAGATGGTAATTCTTTTGGAGGATAAAACTCCGTACTCTTAAAAGCATCTTCGTAGAACCCACCGCCTTCTTCCATCTTATTCCCTTGCTTGTGCGCCTTAGATATGATCCACGTGTCGACTATCTTGTCTCCCGCTTCCCATTGTAGCATTGACTCTTTGAACTCCACACCCAGGAGATGACAATATTGTTGCAGAACTGACGAAGGATTCGCTTGCAGATCATCAGCATCAATGACGATTGGAAGTTGGCCTAATTTATCTTTCACATGGACCATAAGATCGTATAGCTCGCCATAACCTAACTTTGCAGGAACCAAGTACATCGGCATGTCAGTGAATGGCTTATCAACAAACGATGGCACATGTGTAACTACCATCCTCTTCCATGATGGAAATAACCTATATGGATTACGTATAAGAAACGAGTGTGTATATCCACGTGGTATGTTGTCATGGGATCGTAGACAGAAAGCTTGGTCGTGAACGAAAACGAAGGACTTGCCAGGAAACGGTGATTCCAACATCTGTTTGACCCACTTGAACGTAGCTATGCTTTCATCGAAACTTAAATCCACGTTTGCCGCTTCGGATATTGGGGTAGCGATGCCTTTTGTGAATGTTTGTTGCATTTCGTCATCTTCTGCTGCCGTGCATTCCGGACCAAAAACATGAGCTGTGACAAATGGCTCATTGATGACCTGAACCCAAAATTTAATCAAGAATTAAAAACATTAGATCGACTTATTAGATTCAGAGTGTGATTAAGCCTAACTTCAAAAAAGTCACGACCTGGTGATACACATCCCAGACTCACTATCGATGATAAAAGATGAAGAATCATCTGTTGATCAACTATGTTTATCTCAGAAAAACCTATGGTTATCTCAGCTTGAAAAAACCCCAAGTTTAACGAATTACCGAACACCTGGGAGAACGGCTCCTTTCAAAAGAATTTAAAGTATTACTTGTAACCAGTGAGCGCCGCCACAATCCTGATATAGGCTACTCAAAGAGATTATATCCAAAGCGTGTAACCACAGAGGAGAAAGAAAACAGAGAGTGTACCAGCAGTCAAAGTCCCCGTGTATCGTATGCGGTGAGTTCTTGCATAATCATGAGGGCCGATTGTTCGATCGTGTCGTGTCTAACAATCACGTCAGCGCTGCGTGCCTTCGCGTATACGCGAAAGAGCGTTGGGTGCTTTCGCGATTACGCGATAGACCGTGAAAATACGCGGTAATTGCGAAGCAGTCTCGCCTGTAGCATTTCATGGAACAATCGACCCTCATTATCGGATGACGCGGAGACTTTGACTGGTTGTACGCTCTCTGATTTCTACCTCCTCTGTGCGTGTAACGCAACCCGCCATCGGAAATAACAAATTAAAAAAAGAAAAACTTCGCCTCCGACGATTCTGTCAGTCAAAATGCAGCACATCCTGCGATTGGTTAGTATCGCGTAAATAGGGAGGTGCCTTTCCTCGTGGGGAGTTTGATTCACAGGATTGTCAGACGCGAACTATATCATTTTTTCACCTTGTCGTGGCAGTGACGTCAGTGCGAATTTCATCGGTCGCAGCTTCAAGTCAGTGGCGTAACTTTGGTTCAGGGTGCCCGGGGGCGAAAGTAGATCGGGTGCCCCTAACCAATGGTGTGCATGGTGCAAAGCCCCCCCCCCACCCGGACAAAAAAATGAAAGAGAAAAGTGCTCTTCCGACAAAAATTGAAAGAGAAAATCGGGAACGCAAAGGAAAAGAAAAGGGACCATATACTGCAGTTACTGTCCGTTTTCCTATGCACAATACACAGTGCTCTTTCCCATTGACGCGTGACCTCTACAAATAGCCTACGGTAAAAGTATGGGGATATGCCTAGTTAACGTCGCTGTGTGAAAAATAACCGGCCAATATTAAAAGTACTCTTCTAAAGTTCTAGAAAATATAGTTTTGTAACATGTCCTAAATTTTAGCTAATTTAGATGTTTGGAAATATGCGTACCAGAGGATGATTTAAGCACTTCCCAGCAAGTCTTGCGGTTAGCACAGCTGTGTGAGTGAACATGACACACTGCCCGCCCACTGCATACACACGTGCATGGTTAAATTTGAATTTGGACAGATATATTTACAATAAAAACACCTTCCAAAAGTTGGTCGATTTCACATTTTATGTTATCTACAGAAGGTGTGAATTATCCTTCATGCATACATCACTTTAGATCTGAAATCGACCAATATAATGACGACACACGGGCAATTCTAAAACAACATCTTTTGCACAGAGTTCAATGGGATTTGAAAAGTAAAGTGGCAGTTGAAACTCTAGTGATAACACTTTTACAGTGCATGATGGGGCTTCCTTAAATCATCCTCTGTATGCGTACTTTGGTGTTTTAGTTAATGTTATAGGTAATAGTACATTGCCTAGTTAACGTCGCTGTGTGAAAAATAACCGGCCAATATTAAAAGTACTCTTCTAAAATTCTAGACAATATAGTTTTGTAACATGTCCTAAATTTTTAGCTAATTTAGGTGTTTGGAGAGGGTCGCACTTTTGTGTTTTAGGAAGGATATGTAAACGACAGATAACACCAAAAATATGAAGAAATTATTTCCAAACCGTGTTAAGTCAACAATCATTATGTTGCTCATTTTCAAGAATGCTGGTTTACAAAAGGCACGCCATTGTCTCATTTCGTGAACAAAGGTACACATACCATTGTTTCCTTTTGTTTCCTTTATAATCGGTTACCCAACTGAAGCTATAATACCAGCTTTATTGCGATATCGCACATGTAAAACAGACACTTGTGCACAACCAGAGAAGATCCGATTTAATCAGTTGAGCTGTTTCAATGAGTGTTATCTTGGTTTAATAGCTTTTAATGGGGTTTAAGTCCTGCAACGGTCGAGATGAATTCTACTGTAGACATGACTGCATCATGCAAGAAGCCCGTTTTCCACCAAAATTCATCCATGGGCCAAAATAGTGCAAAATACAAAAGATTTGCGCGCTGCTCGCGCGCACAATGTCCCTATTATACTTTGATCAGCTCGTAATAGGTGGGACTTGTTAGGCTTTTACTACTACGCCAAAAGTAGACCCACGTTAAGAGAGCCATTATTTGACCTTTCCGGCCTATATTTTGTGTGTTAATGTTAAAGAAAGTAGATAAAGTATAGGACTTGCATTAGTAATTTGTGATGCTTCTGGAGAGGTGTGACAAAACAATTCTCAAAGTAAAATATTTTGATATTAATCCGCGATGTTATAAGGCCCGCCGATTAGGAGCTGATCAAAGTATAAGCCCTTTCCACCCAGATCATGGGCCCAAATAGCGTAAAATACAAACATTTTGCTCGCTACGCCCGCACATTGTCTCAATAAAGCCTTTTTGGGAAGATCAAATACTTAAATGTACATACTCTCTCTAAGAAAACCGGTATATGTATAATTCCTCTGAAAACCGGGTCAAAATTATGCAAGCGCAAAATTGCTTTCGTTTTTGCCCTCAAATATTACCCCCCGACCAAGAAAGCTTGCTATGCCATTGATTGAAAGCCATATATACCTACCGAATAACTTTTTAAAAAATAGTGTTTCCGATCAAATTAATTTTATCTTTCAATGAACTTCATGTTAACAAAAAATGTTTTCATCTTCTCCAATGGCTTTACTTTTGTATCACTAGCTGCAGTGACGTAGCTAGAGGTTGTGGCGCCCGGGAGCAAGAGTACAAAATACCTCTTCTTCCTAAAACAATTGCGCGCGGGCGCGCGAAATGTCAGGCTTAAATACCACTAATTTGGTATAATCAAGTTGAATTTCGGTCTTTCAAATGACAAGTTAAGGTGCACTGCGCGCGAAGGGCGCGAACATTTTGTGTTGAGGGGGGCACCCAAATGAAGATTAATTCTCTTCATGGTAGGTAAAGGTGTCCACTTCGTTCCTATAACAAAGTATTTTCGTGTCGAAATGCATGTGTATCCAGGCCTGGCCAGGGTGCCCCTTAGCCCGGGTGCCCGGGGGCGCGGCCCCCCAGAGCCCATAGGAGTTACGCCACTGCTTCAAGTCACGTGAGTTCGCTCAAATCACATACGAACGCGTTTAAAGACGCCGCATAGATGCGCTCGCGAAAAACCCCGCATCAATGCACTGAAATCACTGCCACGCCAAGGTAAAATAAATACATAGTTCCTTTATGTCTGCATGTCTGCATAATGCAAACGCAATTTGTGTATGTAAGTTTAAGAATTACAAAGGTTTTCGCACTCAGCGCTTAGCGCGCATTTCTGGTACAACGCGTTACACTTTGAAAGCAAACGACCTACTTTGGATAGAAGTTTCCTGGGCGCATAACGAAATTGTCCGGAGGAACACGGAGTAACAGGTAAACGTGGATGCACTTTCTGGTTCTACCTCATTAGATTTTTATCTGATATTGACGCAAGGATAATGTCCTGAAAAACTAAGTTTATCAGTAGATAAACTTAGTTTATCTGAGATAAACTAGTTTTTCGGTGACAAACTTAGTTTTACGACAGGATTTTGATAAACTTAGCATATCAACTGAAAAACTAAGTTTAACAAAAATTATTTTCATATTAGACTTTAAAAAATCTATTTTTTTTTCAATTGAGCACAATCTGGCAGTTGATGTTGTTGTTGCAAACTGTGCGCGCAGTAATAAAACAATAATTTGTTTTAAATATTTTGTTTTTCTGATGACTTGCAGTTAATGTAAGATTTCTATTTGTGTGGTTATAGTGTAAATGATGATGATGACGACGACGATGATGATGATGATGATGATGATGATGATGATGGTGATGATGATGATGGTGTAGATGATGATGATGATGATGATTATGATGATGGTGTTGTTTTTGTTGTTGTTGATGATGATGATGATGGTGATGTTGTTGTTGTTGTTGTTGATGTTGATGATGATGATGATGATGATGATGATGATGGTGATGGTGTTGTTGTTGTTGTTGTTGTTGTTGTTGATGACGATGATGATGATGATGATGATGATGATGATGATGATGAGTCGTGATGGTGACGATGATGGCAGTGATGAAGGATTTAATTTAGTAATAAATTTTCAACCCCCCTCCCGCACCCACCCAGTCAATGTTGTTTTGATACTGAGACAGGAACGGACAATTGGTCTAGTATTGGCTCCAACATTGCTTTGGGGAGGGGTTGCAAGCAATATGAAACATTAATGTTTGCCACTCATGTTACTTGTAATGTTTAAACAAAGAGCACGTTTCTATGGTATCACTCACAGTAACCTACTTACTTCTCATGTATGTTTTTGCTTAACACGTGTGCTACAGGGTGTATCAAAATGATTGGTACCGGGATGTGTGGCATTTTCAAAAATATATAAAAAATATGAAATTACTAATTAATATAGTTTTTGTACTTTAAATAGAAAGGGGCATATGTTAACTTATTGATCTAATAATCTGAAGATAATAGGTTGATGCGTCTGGGAGCTAATCTCAATGCATCTTACTGCAATTTAAATTACCGCCCTAGAAGGTGTAAATTACACAAACCTCTTTCATCCACCCCACCTAAATTGTTCGATATCATTCTCACAAGGTATTTGTAGTAAAATTAGAGCTTTGAAAATGGTGCGCTACTCCCAGCGTTACGATGAAAAGTGTAAAAACACCTACTCTCTTAGCTCCTTTAGAATCATGTAACTTCTGAACGGAATGTGCTATCTTTATGATCTAAAATTCTTAGAGAAGATTAAACTACTATAATTTCAAATATATAAACAATTAACCCCACACTGGTACAAAAAATAGTACAAACAATTCTGCAAAAATGAGAAGTCGTCGGTACCAATCATTTTGATACACCCTGTATGAGCCATCATCTCCAAAATAATACACAGTTCAGTGACCTCGAGGCCTCCATTCAACAAGAAAGTAAACCTGCTGTTATAGAGGACGAGGCCCACGTGCCAAGGCCAAATCGACTTTTACAATGTTTATTGAAGAGATAAAATATGCATAATCTTAGTTTGCGAGAAGATAAGAGGTCAAATTTTTCCATGTTATAAATAGAATTACATGCTAGGCATGTTTGTTCCTCTTTGTCGTTTGTGTATTAATTATCATCATCATCATCATCATCATCATCATCGTCATCATTATCATCATCATCGTCGTCGTCGTCGTCGTCGTCATCATCATCATCATATCATCATCATCATCATCGCCTTCATCATTACCTGACTACTAGCCACAAACCCATACCAAGAAAAATAAAATATCAATTTTGCTGCAAGCCCTCAGAGAAAATTAATATACAAATATTTAAAATCATGTTTTATTACAACGTATCTAATAGTAATAGGAATTTACACACAACCATGACAACTGCTAAATTAAGCTGAAATGAAGAAAATATAGACTATAAAAAGTCTATAATGAAAATAAATGTTGTTGTTTATGTTTGAAAAAATAAGTCCATGTTTGAAAAACAAAGTTCAAGTTAAAAATGTGAAAAACTAAGTTCATCAAATTACCGAACACTTGGTGTGCCATAAATGGCCACGTTGGTTTGAATATACCGTAAAACCCCGTCTACAAGGATATACCTAAGAAACGCCCTCAATAAAATTGGTTGCTTGTTGTATTTGGAGTTTGAGCAAATATATACTGGCACTGGGTGGCTATGCATTCCATCTAAGTATGTTGTAACACCAATCAATTGTATTGACATAATAACGACTGTTTCGTATATCAGGATCGTATAGCTCAATTGATAGAGCGTCAGACTTTGGAAGTGAAGACATGCTGAAGAGAGCATGGTCCGGGCACCGGTTCCGTTTTTTCATTCTCGTTTAATTTTAACTTTTTGACATGTTCTTTTTATCTTTCTTCAAATCTACCTTTCTACTTTTAATTTTAGGTGTTTTTTTTTTTTTTTTGGTTTTTTTAAAGTTTTTTTATAGTTTTTTTTTAGTAATTTTGTGGTTTTATAGAAACTAGTAAAAGCATTTATTCTAAATAATAGCGAAACCCACGGTTAGACAGATGTGTTGTAACTACTTGTCTGTCCTCGTCTTTGCAATAAAAAGCTATGTTGCACCTTTGTGCCATCCCAATTCTTGAGGTAGGGTGCGTTTTTGGCTTAAGCACGATTTTGTTTCTACTTGAAATGAAATCAAAATAAATATTGTTCTGTTGCCACAATTGCAGTTTTTTCAATAAAAAAAATAGATGAGGAATAATAATTATTCCATATTTGAATCTATTGTCCCATCAAGAATAGAGTGTCTTCAAAAACTTCAATCAATTCATCTGACAAAGGAAACTATTCTGGTCATTCAATTTTGTTTCGCTTGCACCTGCTATATCACAGGCGTTGGTAGAGAAGGCACACTTCTCTTGTCTTCACCGAAGTAGTGATGTAAACACTAACATGATTAATTACCATAGCTAGCAATGGACATACAGTATTTTTTGTTCCACTTGAACCCATACTATACGCTGGCGAAGTTACGTAATAATCGGATTAACTGCCATAGCAATAGGTGAAAACAATTTTTGAATATACCGCGCTGCACTGATACTTTCACGCGGTACCTATGCATTGAACCATATCATGCTGATCACTTGCACCTGTAAGATTAGTATCTTTGAAAAGACCAGTATTGTGTTCAATCTATGATTGCAGACATACACAGGTGATGAGTTCAATCTGCTTGTAGTGAAGCGCGATATGTTCAAAATTATTTTCACCTATTGCTATGGTAGTTAATCGGATTTATTACGTAACTTCGCCAGCGTATAGGCTATTCGCTGTCGATGTGACGTAATTAATCGGATTAACTACCATAGCAATTGATGAATACAATTTCGAATATATAGCCCTGCACTTCATCGTTCACGTGGCACCTATGCATTAAACCATAGTTGTCAAAGAAATGCTAATCACTCGCCATGTAAGATTAGTATTTATGAAAAGAGTGGTATTCAATCTATGTTTGGTGACATACGCGGGTGATTAGTGCAATCTGCTTGATGGTAGTTATTGCGATTATTACGTCACTTCGACAGCGAATTGTAGTATAGACGAATCCAACAAGCCAAGTGATGGTCAGAATTTATTCGGCCATTATACGCTGGTGAAGTTGCGTAATTAATCGGATTAATTACCATAGCAATAGGTGAAAACAATTTTGAACATATCGCGCTGCGCTACAAGCAGGTTACACTCATCACCTGTACTGTGTATGTCTGCAATCATAGATTGAATACAATACTGGTCTTTTCAAACATCTTACAGGTGCAGCATGATATGGTTCAATGAAGAGGTACCGCCTGAACGTATCAGTGTATAACGCGGTATATTCAAAATTGTTTTCACCTATTGCTATGGTAGTTAATCCGATTATTACGTAACTTCGCCAGCGTATTGAATAAAACAGGAGGATGTGAGTTCATAAGGGCAATGTCGGGGATAGGTCACAATCGATGTGGAGAGATGAGAGGTCCGACCAACAGCCATAGCGATTCAACTAATTCCAGCGGACGGTCTGTGGCTAGTAAGGAATCGTCTTTGACCACATGCGCAGATCTGTCTCGTCAGGAAGATATTTAATATCCCGAATTTATACCAGTTCCATCGTATAACCGATCTGCTAGAGAATATTTGTTACCGTGTTTAATAAATTCGTATTTATCGTATAATAAAATGTAGCCAAATGTATATTATGTGTCACACGGTTTTCTGCTGAACCACTAGCAGGCTATGTTACCACATCTATGACAATGACAAAGGTGAATTTTGATGATTTTTACGATCGTCCGGATGAGCAAATCACTGAATGGGTCTTTAGTTCCCTCCTCTCCTTATCCTGCCAATATTATATGAATCAAAGAAAAATAAAGAAAAAATAAAATTAAACAAGAAAAAAAGACAAAGAAAAGAAACAATAAAAGAAAAACAATAGAATAAATTAAACTAAATATGAAAAAAAAATGATCACGAAAGGAGTCTTTAGAAAATGCAAGAAAATATAAATGAAAAGTTTGAACAATATTTTGTTTATAAAAGTTTGTGTGACCGTGATGAGGCTCGAACTCACCATCTTCCGATCTAAAGAACCAAAGTCTTATGCCTTGCCAAGTGAGCTATGCTCGTGAGATGCGAAATAAAGATAAAATAATACATTGTATACCTGCTTGTGTCGGTAAATGATTTGCTCAAATTCCATAATGATATAATATTGTGGAGGGCGCTAGCGTGAAATATGCTATCATCACAGTCGCTTCTATTCCTTATAGACGGGTTTCTACGGTAATTAACATAAAGAGAGATTTAGGTGATCTCAGCCATGTTGCAGTTTGGTCGATCAGGGCATTAGTGTAGGACTTCCCAAATAAAAGGGATATAGTGTTCCCCATTGTAAGTAAATAAACTCACCCCTTCCGCGAAACTTATACACTTCGTGAAGGCCGTGGCCATAGATCGTGGCGATGTCCAAATATATATCCTTCGTTTAGGTTCGTTACTGATTTCATCCATACTGCTGAAAAGTGATTACCTTTCGCTTTAATGAATAAGGTGAATTGGGTATATTGAATTTGAAATATTAAAGCAAAAGAGAATAAACTTGTCAACCAGAAAACTAAGTGTCGCACTGTAACGCCTTCCAGTTTTGGACCCAAAAATGGACTTTGAGGTTTAGTTTATTTAAACAATGTGATATCACGTTCAAATGTTTCACTGGTTACCGATAATATTGTGACCATATTGACAATATGGTCAAGGGTAAAATTTATCTTTTCGAATTATAATATGACAATTCTCTGTTGCTACAATGCACGCTCATTTGTTCCTGTACTTTTTGTTGTCGATATACATTTCACAAGTCATAACAATAAATTACTGAAAATTCTGTTATTTGAGGCAAAATTGTCCCGCTCCACCTACTACACGTAAATGTGATGCTATCACATGTAATATTTGAGACGAATGAAGAAAATGGGGACATTTTTACCACACTCTGCTGATCAGAAATATAGACCCGGATGTTTATTGATTCATCATCGGCAGCCCATCGAGGTCGATAAAAGTACAAAGCCTGCCATCACCACCTTCGCCTCCACCCTCTGCTTTACTACAGGGCTTTCCACAACATCGACAAAAGCCTGCGCTACAATTTATATAATTGTAGTAAATCCATTTTTTATTTATGAATCATACGGAATCATTCATGGAGCGGGCAAGAGCAACCGCTGGTGGCGCCTCGTGTTTTGAAATCCGAGAATCATTACTATTTAATAATTTTTGGCCACGAATAACACAATTAACATTTCTTCGATATCGAATAATAATTATTATAGCTATTCGTTTTCATTCAGCCTTTTATATTCATTTATACTTTTTTCATTTGGAATCTTCATACTTTTCGCATTTTGCATTTCTTTTATCTCCTACTATCCTCACTTTAAGTCATTTCACTTCCTGCCTGTAATGTTATATTCAGGAACCAATTATGTTTCTATTGGTTTCCATATCCCTTTGGCTGATGATGTAACCTTGTTTGTGTGTTGTATTATCACCTGCCTTTGAGGACGATCCAAAATCTAGACCACTGAATTGAACTATATAATTTTTATTTATATACATTCGTGCATCATAAGTTCATAATGTCATGGCCGAATTCGCATACTGTACATTTTCTCATAAAGCGGCATATATTGATCGATCAATGGCAGGAGATCTGGATCAATCTGATCTCGAGATGGTAATTCTCTTGGAGGATGAAATTCCGTACTCTTAAACGCTACATCAAAGAACCCGCCTTCTTTCACCTTATGCCTTTGTTTAGCCATCTTAGACGCGATCCACGTGTCGGCTATCTCGTTCCCCGCTTCCCATTGTAACATTGACTCTTTGAACTCTACACCCAAGAGATGACAATATTGTCGAAGAATAGACAAAGGATTGGCTTGCAGATCATCAGCATCAATGACAATTGGTGTGTGGCCCAAATTCTCTTGGACGTGGACTATAAGGTCGTATAACTCGCCATAGCCAAACTTCGCAACTGCGTTCTTTATCATTTCTGCAAATGGTTTATCAATACACGATGGCACTTGTTTCACCACAGACTTCTTCCATGATGGAAATAGCCGATACGGATTACGTACGAGAAACGTGTGTGTATATCCACGTGGTATATTGTCATAACTGGATCGTAGGCAGAATGCTTGGTCGTGAACGAAAACGAAAGACTTGCCAGGAAACGGTGATTCCAACATCTGTTTGACCCACTGAAATGTAGCTATGCTAACATCGAAAGCTAAAGCCACTTTTCCTGTTTGGGATTCTGGGGAAACGACGCCTTCTTTGAATGTCTTCCGTATTTCATGATCTTCTGCTGCCGTGCCCTCTGGACCAAAGATATGAGCTACGAGCATTGGCTCTTTGATGATCTGAACCTAAAATTAAATCAATTGAAAAAACAAAACAAAACCCGAACTGTAATTTATAGGATTACGTTCTTCTCACTTTATGGTCGGCCCTACCACCGCGTAAGGGGCTATGGTAAAAGTTGTCACTAAAATGGGCGTAAAGGATAGATATACGATTAGTTCAGGTTGTTTGGGCGTAATACGTCGTTTAGTTCAGGTTGTTTGGGCGTAATACGTCCTTTAGCTCAGGTTGTTTTGTCCTCTCAGGTGATCCCTCCCTCTTGAACCTCTCGAAAAGGTTCTTTAATTTTGGAGAACCCTTAAAGGTTCTCTAAAGAACCACTAAAGGTTCTGTATTACATTTTTGAGAACCATTTCTTCGTTCTTTTTAGAACCTCTAAGGGTTCTCGTGAGAGGACAACTTTAGAACCTTATTAGAACATTTATTGCTTAGAGTGTAGGGGTGGTTGTTACAACCAACTCCCCATCGTAGTAATAAGGTTAACAAGTAGAGAGACAACATATGTTAAAGATAATTATTGTTTGACAGTAATATCTGGCAACAATCCTCTATACTTCGTTTTACCAGGGATAGTGACGTCATTGCTTTTATTACGCAGTTGCTAAGTAAGCGTCCTATCAAGGCGTGCGCGAGTAAATAATGCGACACTTCCAAACTAAATGTAAACATATTCTTCTCCGCCCACTCCACACAAACAGTCTGCAAATGATAATGCACGAGAACTTTTGATTGGATAATGTATAATTCGGCAAAGCACGTCATCAAGCACGAATTGCAACAGGCTTTCAATAGCTTAATGACCGGTAATTGGCTACTAAATATTCATGAGTCGAGCATATTATCGGGAGCGTAATATTATAATGTAGGCCTATTCTTTATCTTATCTCATCAGTTAATCATGTCGAGGGTTCAGAACCAGAAAGCCAGCGTAACTTACTATGACCAGCTCTCACAAAATAAGCATGAAGTCGGGTTCTTGCTTTGGTCTCCCAAAATCAATATTTCCTCCACAATGTCTTTTATTTTCTATTGAATTTTGTCACAATTAATTGACTGTATCTTTTATAGTGCCCTGGCGACTCTAGGCTTTCTGGCCCTTAACCCTCGATGTTTTTCTTGGTTTCTTGAAATGTTTAATATATTGCGTTACCACCTATTGATTAAACCTGAAATGAATTGAATTGACGCGCACATTGTGTACTCGTTAATTTCTCCTCAACTATTCAACCGATTCCAGTGCCTCATTTCAAATATATAGTTTTAGTTTTGGTTTTGGTTTTGGTCACGTGGTTTCCTATTGTCCTGCCTAACCACTTGAATCATAAGATATCGAACTCATTGGTTCTAGCTTTTGTTTAGTACCGCACATTTGTGTCAGTCAGTTTCTGTTTTGGTTTCAGTTTCTTATAAGTGGTGTGGATCGTAAAATTATTTGATTTGAAGTTACCTACTCTAAGTATACAAAAGAAATGTTTAAATTTCGCAGTGCAATATTCACGAGCAGAGAAGTCGAACAAAGCAGTCTACATTTGAAAGCATTGATTTAGTTTGAAAGCATTGACTTGAGACTACGAATTAGCCTAAGCTGATTTCACTATGAAAATATATAGACCATCGAAATATTTCCACAGACATTACAATAGGCACTTGACAGATTATGACTTCAGTGTTATAAACACTATTATACACAACTCTATTTATGTGCATGTCGCATGACGGAAGATCAATATCATAGAAAGCTGGTTTAAACTAACTTTTATTCAATTTATTTATTGGAGAATAGAGAGAGAGAGAGAGAGAGAGAGATAGAAGAGATCGCCAGGGAAAGAGGGTATGTGTGTGTGAGGGGGAGGGGGTTAGGGAGAAAGAGAAACACAGGGGAGAGAGCATTGGAAGTGGGAAGGGAAGGAGGGGGAGAGGGGGGCTCAAGAGTGGAGTGGAATAATAGGGAAGAGTCGATATCGAGTGTGGGGAGGGGGGAGGGAGGAGGTTATATATAGGTGGCGGAGGGAACATAGGTAAGAGGTATGGGTTGTGCTTTCCGGGGAATAATCTAATTCATAATCAAATCATCTACATCATCATGCATCGTTTATATTTCAGACAAATAAACAAAACACCCCCACCCCCACCCCTCAATATATGCACATGATGTCTATGCATAACTTATCAAACGAATCTCGGAACTCGGTGTAATTTTATGGTGTCATGGAAGTGTGCCACCTACGGCAGAGAGCATCAAAAGTCGTCCGCGTTGATAGATATCGATAATGAAAATGTTAGCACCATAGGCTATTATATACGTATGGTTATAGGCCATTATACTTTTGATTATATATACCCTCTTGTGTCCTCCCAGCACAATAGTGTTATGATTGCATACCAGTTCATCTCCACATTTTAATCCCTTGATTTTTGGTTTCTGAACAATAGAGAAACCAAAACTATATATTTGAAATGAGGGAGTGTATAGTACAATAAGCTACAGTCACGCTGCTTTTGTAATTAATTATTTTATTCCGATGTCTATTTATCGACTTATCTCCAAATTTATTCTTCCGTTTTTTTCTGGGACAGCCTGTATAGCAACTCTCATTATAAAATGTAGTAATAAAACTGAACTCACCCCTTCTGCGAAGCTCATACACTTGGTGAAGACCGTTGCCAAAGATCGCGGTACTGTCCAAAGAAATATCCTTCGTTTAGGCTCGTTGCTGATCTTATCCATACTGCTGTAAAATTGAAATATTAAAACAAATAATAACTTGTCAACCCGAAAACTGTTTTCCACAATGCCAGTTATTACTAAACACTGATCCTCGGGTAAATTTTGCTTTGGTCATTTGTATGCCTAAGTAAAAGATATCAAGTTCAAAGATTACGCTATTTGCCGATTCGACTAATATAAATAAAAAGTTATTTTTCTCACCAGAACCTGCTGAAAAATTACGTTGAGCTATCAACGGTCATCGTGCCACTGTTCTGACTAATTTTTCGATTTATGAATTAACATCGTATTCTGCGATGTTATTGAAAGTTTTAGACTTTGTCACAAATACAGCACCAAGGCCTTGATTTTATTCTCTTCAGCATATGTTATAAGTTGCTGATAATGCTTTTAAGCCATAATGAACGATGTTTTTTTTAATGAATTTGGTTAATTTGTTCAAACCAGATTTTTTTAAAACCATAGTTTGTAATCAGCCATACACACAGTTTAGCGAGCAATGTAGTAGTAAGTGTTATTTTTTTTAGTTTACTTCATTATTTTGACTTAAAATGGACAGAAAATATCCCTGACTGTTGTCAGGGTATTCACAATTACTATGCGTCTCCAACGGCTACTAGGGAGAGACCTTCATCATGGGAAAAAGTCGACATCCAAAGCCCGCCTGCTTTTCTCTGTTTGCATTTTATTTCATCCCCTAATATCCCCACTTTAGTCTGTAACTTCCTGCCTATAATGTTATTTTCCAGGAACCAATTGTGATATAAAATTGGATCGATTGATATGGTCGAGCTATGGAGCTTTAAGATATTGGACGAGACGTAGCCGAGTACAATATTTTAAAACTCATAGCGAGACCAATAAATATTGAGCGTAAAGCATCCAATTTTAACATAATTGTGTTTTGGATCCAATATTTTTACACACTTGGATTCAACAAAACATAATAATGATATAAAATTGGATGGTTTGAACCCGAGCGACCATCTCGTCCAATACTTTTAAACTCATAGCGAGACCAATAAATTTTGTATTGGGTGAAAAAAATCATCCAATTTTATCATTATTATGTTTTCAGAATCTTTTCTTGGTCAAAAACATGACTTTTGGTAAAAAATATGATTTTTTTGGTCAAAATTGATTTTTTAGTCAAAACTTTGATTTTTGGTCAAAAATGTGTTTTGGTCAAAAAATTGTAGAAAACTAAATTTTAGGGGAAAAAGTGAGCCTATTCAACACAGTCCAAGTTATGAGTCCAAGTGTTGATTATATTGGACTCTGTATACTGTACAAAGTATAGGAAGGAAGATTCTGAGAACATAATGTTTTTATTGGTTTCCATATCCTTGTGCCTGATCATGTATTCTTCTTTGTGTGCTGTATTGTCACTTGCCTTTGAGAGAGATTCTGCTGCGATTAAAAGCTCAATCACTAAATTGAATTATATTATTTTATTTCTAAACGTGTTATTCGTTCATCATAAGTTTATAATGTCATGGCCGAATTCGCATGCTGTACATTTTCTCATAAAGCGGCATACATTGATCGATCAATGGTAGGAGATCAGGATCAATCTGTTCTCGAGATGGTAATTCTTTAGGAGCATGAAACTCCGTACTCTTAAACGCATCTTCATAGTACCCGCCGCCTTCTTCCATCTTATTCCCTTTGGATTCGTCTATTGAAACTTCTCCACGGAGGACGTATGTTAATAGGCTCTGAAGTTATACAAGGAATAACGTGAACAAACTGAATATGAGCACTCATCCGAGACAACTCGATATGCATTCAAGTCAACCAAGTACTACCAGAGAGTAGTTATTCTTGAGAGGGCACTCACCTCATTTGCATGGCAAAATTACCCGTCTCCTCTGCAGCCAATTTGGTTTCGCTCCATCGAAATCAAGCTGGTCACGGAGGAGACTACTTTCCTTTGTGTTTGCTCATTTGTGTATGGAGAGCCCTTCTTGGAGTCCGTTTGGACTCAGGCTACGCTCTCAGCTAGAGTCCGACGCTGCATTGTACTAGAAACACCTTCTCTGTGAACTCGCTAGAGCAAGGAAAATAAAAACTGGTTTCATTACTATCTGTTTTTGAGCTTTTTTGCAGGTCTGCGACCATGGTGTTACCACAACTGTCTTTGCGTCATTAACATGTGCTGGAGTCTAGCACAGGTCAACCAAAGTCCCGGATTTTAATAAGACAATAATGATTGACACACACACCAGGAAGTTTCTCATCCAAAAGAATGAGAAAATTTAAATTCTCACCATTTTGGCCGTTTCTCATCAAAATGTCCGTTTTCTCATCCAAAACTTCCTTTAGTGTATTAAGTTAGCTTAGGCCTATTGATCCTAAATTTGCTGGTAGGGTAAAACTCGTTTTAGGGGGTGTTTAAAAAGTTAATTATTGTATTCGCCACTTGCACAGTTCCGCCATTATGCATGTACTATGTGGGGAGAGCCTCGAACTGGCAGCATACATGAATGGGAATTGAACCAGTCATATAACATTCTGTGTAAGGTTACGTAATTCTTCCTTTCATGTATGCTGCCAGTTCGAGGCTCTCCCCGCATATAGTGCATAATGGCGGAACCGTGCAAGTGGCGAATAGGCCTACATTATCATACTTGAGTGCCCCTCCCCGGTGAAATTTGAGACTCATTTGGTCACCGTCCTAAGCGTCCTTGCCCACACTAGTCGCCCAGGAGTAGGCCCTACCCGGCATTATTAATTATTAGTGGTTAGCCTCCCTAAATACAGTCGCGTATCGTGTTGTCAATTATCGTTACTTGTGTCCATGGATATGACCCCATGTATAAGTAGGCCCCTAGTCTTCATAGAATTCACACAGTCTATGCCATGTCATTTACGGATACAAAGAGGATAATAATGTTGAGGGCGCCCACAAAATCTTACACCGTCTTACACAATGTTCCAAGGCAAAGTTCAGTTTAATATTTACTCATCGTAAAAATACAGACGTTTTATTATGTGATGATGTTGTCTGGATGGGTGGACAGTTGTCACACTGTGGAAAAACAACAACCGGGAATCCGCATTCATTTACAAATAGCATTAAATTAGTATCACATAGTGGCCTCCGTGCAGTGGAAAACCTTAATTCTTTCATCAAAAAGAAATGAAAATGACAAAAAACCGGATCCACCTGTACGCCTATAAAATGGGCACAGAAATTTGTCTCAAATATGAATGAATTTTAAGAAACATACGGGATATGATGAACCAATGACCTGACGCCATGATAGTAGGATCTATTAGTCGTTTTATATACAATGTATATACCGTGTTGTCATAATACCAATATTTGACATAATATATAACGAGTAATATTTAGTATTTTAAATATGCAGTTCATATGCACAAACGAACACTGATCTTTATGATATTCAGGTTGTTGTACATCTCATATAACATGTCATATAGGAGGTCATATGTGTTGACCTTCTCCTATTGTATTTGTTCATCTGTGTATGGAGAGGATTAGCGCCATTAAAACTCCATCAGTATTTGGGCGTAGTTCAGTGAACTCACCAGATTGCTATTCCAAGTACTTTGATAAATACAGATAATATGTATTAATGGGTCGAGGCGATTGCATTGAAAAACTAATAAATTATTCATAACAGTTACGTAATCAATCGATAGTGCGGACACTTTTCATTTACAAACCATCAAAATTCGTAATCTTTTAGCGTTGGAAAAGAAACCACGTGAATAGAGTGTCATCCCCCTGGTACTACTACAGCACACAGTGCACAGCACATAGAACCCGTTGTAACGGTGTTTATGAGGAACAAGGATGTCGTAGGATACTTATCACGAGAAGACTTTAAAGAACAAGGACTACAAAACGAAGAAGTATATTTGGCTTTATGTAAGGTGATTAGACAGGAACATATAATAGGAGTCCAAAGGATTGGTGGCTTATGGCGGCTGTACATACAGGGTACACCTCCGCGTGTGAAACTACTGGCGGAAGGAGTGAACATTAGAGGTAAAAACATCCAAATACACCAAGACAACCCCTTCCTCCGTGATCGCACAGACACAGAAACAGTCATTGTTCGTGTCTGTGAAGTGCCCCTATCAGTGGACAACTCAGATATAACTAAAAAGATACTCTCTTTAGGTGCGAATATTGTTGGGGAGTGTATGCATGAAAAACTTCGTGTCGGCGGTGAACTTGTAAATTGCTTGACGGGCAATAGAAGATTTGTTATCAAGAAACCCGTAAAACCACTTCCAAGATACATAAATGTGAACAATTTCAAAGCCAAGGTATACCATCAAGGTCAACCACAGATTAAGGACGTAGAGTGCAGCCATTGTCTAGAAAAGGGACATTATTGGGTTACATGTGGAAACCCGGAGAAATGTAAAGAATGCAGACAACCAGGACACTCACTTGATAGTTGTCCCCGAAAGGAGCAGAATGAAAATGTAAACAAAACTAATGTAGTGGTAAATGGTCATAATGCAACAGATGAGCAACATGAAACGAACCAAAACAAAATGAAGGAACAGAAGCAGCAAGAGACACCGTCTCATCTGCCAAAGACACCAGCCCTATCTAACCCCACCCCATCGCGAGACATGAGTGAAAGCAACAAATCTACTAAGGCTAGCAAGCAAAGTGTGCTAAAACTAACTGCTGGCAAGATTGCAATCACCAGGGATCCGAATTGTGATAGAAACTCATCTGTGGGAAGGAGTGGGTACAAATCTGACCAGAATGAGACAGAATATTATAGTAATAACAGTTCAGATCTATCAAGCGATCAAGATCATTATCAATATTCCAGCTTAAGTGCTAAGTCTCCATCACCTGATCAACAAGGTGCCAAGAGAAAGCAGAAAGATAGCAAACAGAAGAAGAGGAGAAGCAGAGCATCAAGTAGAAAAAAGTGAACAATATAAACAATAGTTGAATGAATTTCCCATCTACTTTCAGAAGCATATGTATAATGTGCATTTTCTTTTGTTCTCTTTTAGAGCTTTAAAAAAAAAAAAAAAAAACAAGCAGAAAAGCAACAAAAAAACCAAAACAAAGTATGTATATAGTATATAATATGTATAAGGTATATATCTGTAAATAATTATGAATTCGTGTAATGTGCATTTTATTTCCCTCAATGTTAGAGGGCTTAGAAATCAAGATAAAAGAAGAATTGTATGTAACTGGTTAAAAAGCCAAAAGTTGATATATTTCTTTTGCAAGAAACTTATCTTGATCAAAGGTTGGAAAATGCTTTGAGGAAAGAGTGGGCGATAGAATCTTTTAGTTCGTTTGGAACATTTCACAGTAGAGGGGTATCAATCGTCTATAGAAAAGACTTAGATGTAAAAATCGAAAATAGTCATATTGCTGACGATGGTAGAAAAATTTTGTTGAATATGCTAATCCGTAAAAAACCTTGCACTTTAATCAATCTATATGCACCAACGAAACAAAAATACAAAGATATTTTCTTCAAGAAAACATTTCATTGGATTAAAAGAAATGCTAAGTACAATGTTATTATTGGTGGTGATTTAAATTGTACTCAAAACCATAAAGATACTAAAAACATGAAAAGGAAAAATGTACCATGTAAATATCTGCAAAAAATTATTAAACATTGTAATTTAATTGATATCTGGAGGCATAGATGGCCAGAAAAACGTCAATTCACATGGAGACAAATATCACTTGGTTTATTTTCTAGGCTAGATTATTGGCTGATTCACAAAGAGTTCATCGATGTTGTTAAAACTACTGATATTAGACCCTCTGTAAAATCAGATCATAATGCTATTTCATTAAAGTTACAAATGGGAAAAACAAATACTGGACCAGGTTTTTGGAAATTTAATTCTTCACTCACAAATGATAATAACTACAAAAAAGAGATTCGTGAAGTTATTTGTTCTTGCCAAAAGGATTGTACCCGGCAAAAATTATCCAATCAACTTACTTGGGAATTATGTAAAAGAAATATAAAAGATTTCACTGTAAAATACTGTAAAAAAAAGGCCCGATGTAAAAAAAAGCTTTTGGAGAAATTAGAAAATGATGTTAAAGAATTAGAAGAGAAATGGATAATGTTGGAAATGTATTTAAGAACAGATATATTGAAGCAAAGTCAAAACTAGAAAAGCTGTATAAAGAAACTACTAAAGGAGCTATAATAAGGTCAAGAGTCAAGTGGTTTGAGGAGGGTGAAACCAATTCTAAATATTTCATGGGGCTCGAAAAACACAAAGCAACTAGAAATTCAATTACAGAACTTAAGTTAAATAAAAATCCCTTTAAAAAGGGATGCGTCTGGTCCAGAGAAAAGATTGGATGCGTTGTGGTCATGGAAACAGACTTGACGAATCAGGATCCAAGTACTAGTATATTCTCATGACTTTTATTAATCGACATAAATATAAAAATGAATATAGTTGGTGGTATTTAAATAATTTTTTGAGAATTATTACTTTTTATTGTTGTACTCAAGTAGCAGCACGATGATAGCGACACTGTTTCATCTCGTTGACCCCATATAACCTGACCCCGAATGACCTCTGTTGATGACATTGATTAATTAATTATTTATTTAACTGACTACTCTTTCTTCTTTAAAAGGTTAATATTATAATGCAACCCTGGCACAAAATGGTATAATCCTAGTTGCGGCATGATAGTGGTACTGTTTCACCCCGTTGACCTCCATATGACCTTTGACCCCGGATGACTTCTGATTGATAACCTTTGACCTCGGATGGAATTAATTAATTAATTAATTAAATCAATTTATTTATTTATTTATTTATTTATCTTAAAACTTTCTGTCTCCATTTATTAAGGGTTAATATATTTAACCAATCCCTGTCACAAAATTAATTAATTAATTAATTAATATTTATTTATTTATTTATTTATTTATTTATTTATTTATTTATTTATTTATTAAATCTAGGCTGTTCAAAACCCATCTCTGCTTTCTCTGTCTCAGTATGTCAATGATCACTTTGTGAAATGAAGTGCATTACTTTACCAGCGTGCTTCACAATTTGTGTAATATAATTAGCGTTGGATTTTAGAGAACAAAAAATAGTTTCAAATTATACTATGTCATATCAATAAGTTTGGAGGAACATTAATATTATGTAATACATTAATATTATGGCAACACACGACTATATTCATGTAATTTTGAAGCTGTATATCTTCTGATTTATTATATTGTACTTTCTAGCGTTGACCTATGAACCTATTATGGCCACAATTCTTCCTACTAAATTTATGACACCATAAGCCGCCTTACCCTAAAGAGTCATTAAAAGGCTGGTCGGTCAAATCCCATCTCTGCCTCAGTATCAATGATCACTGTATGTATATCTTCAGCTGAGTTATAAAAGATAACTTTTAGAATGTGTCACTGGAACTCCCTGGGGATTTAATCCCGACACTAAATGCATCTGGCCCCTTGGGGCCAGACGCGAAAACGGTAAAAATATCACAGACACAGATGACATTCTAAATGAATCTGTAGATTATTATACTAATCTGTATAAATCAAAAGAAATAGAAGATAAAGATATTGATGCCTACATTAACAAAACTCGTGTAGAAACATTATCAAATGAAGAAACAATCGAATGTGAAGGGCTACTAACAATTGAAGAATGTACAAAAGCAGTACAAACACTTAAACTTAATCGATCACCCGGAATTGACGGATTAACTCCCGAATTTTATTTGTTTTTGGTCTGATATAAAGGAAATGGTTACGAACTCCCTAAATGAAGGTTTTGAAAGAGGTACATTGTCATTCTCTCAGAGACGAGGGATTATCAACCTACTTTACAAAAAAGGTGATAAAAACAATTTGGATAATTTTCGACCTATAACTTTGTTAAATTATGATTATAAAATATGTACTGCTGTGCTCTCAAATCGTGTCCAAAATATTCTTAAAAAGATTATAAGTGAAGAACAATGTGGATATGTTAAGGGTCGTTTCATTGGACAAAACATAAGAATTATTGAGGATGTTATTGAATATTGTAATGGTAAGAATAATGAATGCGCTATATTATTTATTGATTTCCAAAAGGCTTTCGATTCGTTGGAAATAAATTTTCTGTTGAAGTGTCTAAAAAGATTTGGTTTTGGCTCGCAATTTTTAAAATGGATAAAAACCATTTATGCTAATATAAATAGCTGCATTTCAATGAATGGATGGTTATCAAGATCATTTGAATTAAAAAGAGGTATTCGTCAAGGCTGTCCATTATCGGCCTTATTATTTATTATGGCGGCGGAATTTATGTCAATAAATATTAAAGATAATGTAGATATTAAGGGTGTCTCTTTCAAAGAGGAACCAGACCTACAAATTAAAATTGTTCAACTAGCAGATGACACCACTGTATTTGTAAATGATATGGATTCTGTTAAAAATGTTATGGAAGAAATTGAGAAGTTCAGTTTTCTTTCAGGAATAAGTATTAACAAACAAAAACTGAGGGAATGTGGCTGGGAATAAATAAACCCTCGAATTTAATTCCAGATTTTAAATGGACCGAAGGTCCAGTGAAATGTCTTGGTTTATATTTTGGGAAGGATAAGAAGATTACTGAGGACCTTAACTGGAAACCGAAATTGACCAAATTGCAAAAACCTTAATTAGCTGGAAAGCGAGAAAACTAACATATTATGGTAAAATAACGATTATCAAAACGTTGGGTATCTCACAAATACTTTATAATGCCAGTAATCTAAATGTACCAGAGTATGTTGTTAAGAACGTAAACAAACAAATTTTTAATTTCCTTTGGGGTTCAGAAAGAGAAAAGGTTAAAAGAAAAACAATAACAGGTTATATGGAATATGGTGGTTTGAAGATGATAAACTTAGAGCATCAAATAGCTGCTTTAAAAATAAAATGGATTGCTAGAATTTTAGATGGAAATAACAATAACGCTATATGGAAGAAAATATCACAACATTGGTTCAAACAGCTTGGTGGCTTGTCTTTAATACTCGAGTTTAATTGTAATGCGAAAGACATAAAAGAAATCGTGTATGACAAAATGCCTCTGTTCTATAAAGAGGTTTTAAAAGCTTGGTATACACTGCAAAACAGACAAAGGAAAAACATTTCTGTAAACAATAATACTGTATTATGGGGCAATACAAATATAAGACATAAAAATAGAGTTCTTTTCTTTAAGGAATGGATTGATGCAGGTGTAATACGCATGAAAGACATTGTTATAAATAATAGGTTTTTAAATTTAAATGAACTATCTCAAGTTATCAAAAATCCACTGAACATGTTCATATTTCACAAATTAATTCATGCGATTCCGGAAAACTGGAAAAAAGAGGTCAGGAGTAATTCTATGCCCTCCTGTAAAGAAAAATCGTTCACTATTTTTGAATTTCGGAATAAGCAATTTAAACATATATCCATTCTTGAAACGAAAGAAATTTATAGTATGTTAAATACTGATCTGGAGAAGCCTGTGTGTATTCAGTATTGGGAAAAACATGGTGTGTATGCAAGAGTGTGGGAAAAGGTATTTCAATTTAAAATTCAAAACAGAATTGAAAATAGATTGGGGCAATTCCAATTTAATGTGTTATACAATCTTATTCCATGTAAAAGGAATTTGTATTTATGGAAACTTAGTAATTCAGATACATGTGACTTTTGTAATAGTACAGATAATTTGGAACATTTCTTTATGTGTTCAAATAACAACGTATTCTGGATTAAATTTTCTAACTTTATTTGTCAAATGGAAAATTGCAACTTGTTTAAAATAAACCTGGAAAACATTTTATGTGGGTGGGATATTGAAAATAATGAAAAACATTTAGCTAATATTTTAATTGTTTTGGGGTGTTTTGCTATTTACAAATCTAGAATAATATACAATGATACTGGAAAATCTGTACCTATATTGATGTTATTTATTCAGGAAATAAAAAGAATTGATCAAATAATGTTGAATACAAAACGAAAACTGAGGATAAATATAGATAAAGAAAAATGGAATTATAGTAAAATATATTGGAATATTAAGTAATGATACTACATTTATAATAATGGTAAGAAGAAAGAATAAAGAAAATTTCATAAATAAAGGCGTAAGCTAGACAATTTATTTGTCAAATATAAAAAAACACAAAAAAATCTTATTCCCTTGTTTGTGCGCCTTAGATATGATCCACGTGTCGACTATCTTGTCACCCGCTTCCCATTGTAGCATTGACTCTTTGAACTCCAAACCTAGGAGATGGCAATATTGTCGCAGAACTGACGCTGGATTCGCTTGCAGATCATCAGCATCAATGGCGATCGGAGATTGGCCTAATTTATCTTTCACATGGACCATAAGATCGTAGCCAAACTTTGCAGGAACCAAGTACTTCGGCATGTCAGTAAATGGCTTATCAATAAACGATGGCATATGTGTAACCACCATCCTCTTCCATGATGGAAATAACCTATATGGATTACGTATTAGAAATGTGTGTGTATATGCATTATACTTTCCGGGGAAGGGCACTTAACACAAATGACCATACGGGTATGCTCCCCCAGAAAGACACCCTATATTTGACCAAAATAGAAATCCGAAAGACCCTTGATTTTGATAAATTTAGCTCTTGCAGTCAAATTCGGACCCATTTTGTGCACTACTTTATGTAACTTGACTAATGTTTTCAAAAGAAAAATTGAAATATCTCATTTACTTTTTAATTACGAATTTATAAATTCGGCAAAACGATTTTTTCAAACATAGTGACCCCAAAACAGTAATGAGACAGAGACTCAGGTGGACAGACGGGATTATTTCTGTAACTAAACTGTCAATTTACCACTATTTCACCAAAGCGCAAGATCGACATGAGTAGAACAACGTCATCAGAAAGGTCATGAATATTCAGATATAAGTAGATCGACGATGATGACGACGTACAGGCCTATCGCTCGTTTTTATTTAGTTCCCATCATTATATCATTTCTTTTGACTTTTCCTTTCTTTGGCCCTTTCTGTCAATTTGTCTATTAGTTTTGTTTTCATCCATCCAAATTCCAATGTTACATTCTTAACTGATTATAAGAACTAAACAACAAGGGATATTTCCTTTTCTGATTTTTTAAATTCTTACCCACCACTAATTGCAACAGAATCCATTTCGCATGCGTCCATCTCGCAAAAGCCCATACAAAAACATACCAAAAGTCCCCACAGATCTAAGTAGTGGAACTGTGCATAATTTGTATAAATCCAAAATAACCGCTTATGCAGGGGGTGAAATTGTAAAGTTGGTCAAATCTTGCTAATGCAGATCTTACCTGCTTTATGACACACACATACTTGCAGCAATTAATGTTCCCTTCCTCCGTTGGCGGCCAATACAATGTCACATACACTATTCGGCATACGTACGTATAGCACAATGTGGTTGATGATATTTTCCGCTCCAAACAATGTCACACAATGCACCCATGAAACTAGTACAAAGGATAGTAATAACGTCATGTATCAAGTTGAGGGCAAAGTTTAAAGTGAAACTGGTGATCCGTAACCGTGTGATTTTCTTTACAGGGTTTGTGTTTATTTAAGAGTATACGATGTATTGTTGGTCGAAGCAGGAGAAAAAAGTAGTTCACAGCATCTTGCGAATGGTAGTGCGGTTTAGCAAAGATTGCATTGCTCGATTCATAGCGAGCGTGTAGAAGAATTCAAATATCACAGATATACTTATGTAGGTCCTGTGGTTCTTGAGTTATGTTGTAAAATGAGCTGAAACAACAACACTTTTGTAAACATACATAACTCATATAAATTAAGCAAGTTTGCAAAGTATATGATTTGTAGAATGAACTTTTGCAAAACATCAAGGCGTTAGTTTTCAATAATACGTATATTGATATAGATAATGAAAATCGATTTTTAGGTTGCTTCGACCAACAATACCTCGTCTTCCCTTAACTGATTATAAGAACTAAAGAACAAGGAATATTTCCTTTTCTGTTTTTTTTTAATTCTTACCCACCACTAATTGCAGCAGAATCCATTTCGCATGCGTCCATCTCGCAAAAGCCCATACAAAAACATACCAAAAGTCCCCATAAATCTTAGTAGTGGAACAGTGCATAATTTGTATAAATCCAAAATGACCGCTTATGCAGGGGGTGAAATTTCAAATTTGGTCAAATCTTGCTAATGCAGATCTTACCTGCTTTATGACAAACAAACACTTGCAGCAATTAATGTTCCCTTCCTCCGTTGGCTGCCAACACAATGTCACATACACTATTCGGCATACGTACGTATAGCACAACGTGGTTGATTAGATTTACCGATCCAAACAATGTCACACAATGCACCCATGAAACTCAGTACAAACTAGAGCCGCTGTGGCTCTCGAGCCACATATATCGTAGGTTTTTTCTGTGATGGCTGTTGTAACTCTGGATGGGGGCGGGGATGAGGTGGGGTTGGGGCTTGGTTGTTAGGATGTTGGTGGTTAGTTGTGCCTAATGCCCTACCAAAGGCTGATATCCTTCCCAAAACCTTTCCTATTGCACCACCAACTGCAAATTAGGTGTGTTTAGACGGTAGCCTACTTACAAGCAAGCCGGCAATTAAATTATGCCAGGGAAGTGAGACTAGGCTGCAAGGGAGTGTGTGTCCACACGGGACTTACTTGTAAGCCAACATGGTCTATGAGCCAACTCAAAAGTAAGAGTGACCTTCACTGGTAAATTATGCCATGATTATGCACAATCAGAATAGAATTGGGTCATCAAGGTCATGCTTACATGCGAGTTTACAAGCAAGTCTTGTTCACACTGGCCTTACATTCGAATGTACTTCGCTTCCCGGGGGGGGCACTTCAATATGAAATGGATATAGGTGTAGGGTGGCACTTTCGCAGTAAGGGGCATTCGGTGAGAGCAAAATGTAAACAATATGGGGTCATTGGGTGAGAACATGACTTTTGGAACCTTTGGGTGAGAGCCGAAACAGTGTCAAAAAAACCTCACAAATTTAGTTCAAAAAGGCTTCAAATTTCTTTGTTTTGTCAAATAATAGGTAACAAAATCAGTGATAAATGAAAATTGCTGTTCAAATTGAAAAATAAGGGTCTTTGGGTGACAGATCAAATGGAAAAATAAGGGGCCTTCGGGTGACAGAACATGTGTTCGTAAAAATATGGGTTTTTGGGTAGAGCGACGCTGAAAAGGGGGTCTTAACAGCCCTACATACGCGTGACCTCCAAAGTGGGAGTGCCCCCCGGGCTCGCTACATGTAAGATATCTTACATGTAAAATCGTCACTTGTAACTTGCATGTAGCTACATGCGAGTGCGTTTAGACGGGCACTACATGCAAGTTTACATTTGAATATAGTTACAAGCGACTTTACAAGCGATCGTCTGAACAAGCATATAGATGGGCAGTCGAGTGCCACAATAGCTTTGTTATTATATGGTTTACTTGGGGGCCAGAAACCAATCACTCCAGTAATGACCTATTATTAACTTGTTGCTTGTTTATAAATACCATTTTTTTGGTGGCTATATGCCCAAACCTGAGATATTTTCCACAATATTCAGAACTTATGACTCTTATGAGTTCGTTCTGTCAATAAGAACTAGCGATCTTGATTGTACTTATCATTTCCCCCATTTCATTCTGATCAATAGGCCTACTGCTGAAAATTCTGATCAATTGACAATTTTAGAATGATTCCCTCAATTCATACTACATGTTCCATTGGCATTCATCAGTTCAAACTTGGTTCAGAAGCTTACCTTTTCCACCAACACAACTCAAAATACACATCACGAATAGCAAAAATTACAAACACAAATCACCCAACAAATCTGTCCAAATCCATCAAAATATTATCCAGTTCGGATGTGAAGACATATTATAATACGTTTACGGGACCTTTGGACGTCCAACCGATCGATTTGAACGTACCATTGGTCTGGAGAGGAGGCATCTCTGCAGACGATGACCTTCATCAAGTGAGGATCAGCCAAGCACGAAAAGTTTCTTGTTTAGCGTAACTACCATATTATCTTATAAATATTTTTACCGTAGGCCTAATAACAATACAGACTTGCCTCAAGTGTATAATGTGCGAGTATGGATGATTTCTTTGATATTCTTCTTGATTTGATTAATATTATACCCATTTCTTTTCTTTTAATTCCTGTACATCATAGGCCTATAACTTGTATTAATGAAAATGTAGTCTAAAACAAAAGGGGATTTTCCTCCCCCATTTTCTTTTTCAAAGAAAGTTTTCAAGCTGGAGTAATGTCACAGATATTTTATTGCCATGTTTAAAGATACGAAATACCTGTGTGATGGTTGATGGAGGCTCTGATATCACGAGGACAATTCACTATAATGGCATGGGAATACATTGTGGGAACAAGGTAAATTTAATGTAGTATATGATTCTGAATTATAAAGTATTGGTTATACTTTTGCGATATTTCCAATTGACGTTAAACATGTTTAATACACGACTGCATTTGTAATGATTGTTGGGGAGTAAACACAATATTCTGTGTGCGTGGCCTGAACTAAAGGTCGGTAGTGCAAATCTGTCTATTTATCAAGCGTTTAGAGAATGTGTACTCAACCATTGCTGTCAAAAGACCTTTGATTCTGGATACTTGTCCGAGTATTCGATGACATTGTATCATATATGCCTACTGTGGATGCGGTGGCATAGCATAATTCCCCACTGAAGTATATAGAACATCATTAACAAACTTAAGTACTTCTCGGACCTAAAGATTATAAGAGATTATACACATGGATGGTGTTGTATTCATACTTGCATCTACCAGCATCTACTGCGATGTCGCCCAAAGCTAGCCTTTTGAATATGCTTCGTGTGACGTGTGTAAATAAACGAATTAGGTATGAAGCATGCGCGCAAGGTTAACATCGTCACACGTCTGCACATGTCCGTAGGTGCTAGGCCAAGTATAAACCTTCATTTAACATTTTAACCAAGTACATGCACCTCAAATCTAACCTTCTACCTCTCTTCCGGCAAACATAGTCCAAGGGTCCCTTAAACGTACTATAACATTGTTGCAATACCTCTTTATCTCAAACAAAGGTTAAGTTGTTACATCAACTTACATCATAAAACTGGTTTCAAAAAGACTTTTGACTGTTTGATACAATCAAGATAATTGCACTATGATCATTTTGTTCAGATATCTCCCCTTTCGCACTGAAACAATACCATAATACGTTTTGACAGAGAAAGTCACTGACCTGGTCAAGTTCATATTCATATATACCACAGTCCCTATAATCTGTGGGTATGTACAGTGACACCATCTCCGAAAGGCTATCGTTCACCAGCATAATACCAATCATTGCTCAAATTTGACCTCATTTTTTGGAATATGAGTTTTTGCACATTCAAAGGTCATTCAATTATTGTACAGAAATATTGGGCAAAAGAACTGGTGCGATGGGGATTGATGTTAGTGTTACTACTGAATATTAAACAGACTCTCCCAATGGTCACCCATTCTTACATGGCCTTCTCCTCTTAGGTTTACTATCTCCCGGGTACTATCTATACCCTGATGAGGCAAGCAAATGGTTAGTGACATATTCCTCAAGTACTAGTAATATCTGTCTTTAAAGCTCTTAAACAAACGTTTTGTAATGAGTCAATGGGGTAAGCCTACAGTACCACACGCTTACCACAACTGGGCACTTTACTCGAGGTATAAATACCCAGTTTACTCGAGTTAAATACCCCCTCTCGCAATACAACTAGTGTGAAAGTACCTTCGCGTACTTACAACTGAACACCCCTTAGCTAGTGTGAACACCACTCCCTTCATTACAAAACAGCCACACCAATCCTGCCACTAATATAACAGCTCCTTTAAAACAAACGTCCCATATTACGCACAATTAAGAATAACACAAACAGCACCCACTCACCTTACAGCAGCTATCACACAAGTCATCTACAAAACTTTCAAAGTAACTAAATTATTTGGTTACAACCTCCTACAACCTTGAACTCGGTTCAAGTGCATTCAATCAATATCACATTACTTGCTGCACTTACAACTCCTAAAATCACTACTGGTATTTCACTTCTAGTAAACACCTTTTACTACTCCCAAGGGATCATTGTGCATTCACAACCTCATCAATCCATATGTTAATACACTCTCCATTAATCTCCATCAACTGAAAACAAACAATTTGGCCAAGTTCAACTAAACAAACTTTAACAATTCCCACTGCAAATTCCAATTAATATTAACCCTTGAAACTCCACAAAAACCAGTCCAAACATTCATTAACACCACATTCATTAAATCATCAACTCTTCTCAAAACACATTTTTCTACCCTGTCACGCTCCACTACACAAATCGCAATAGAAAAAACAATTCAATATCCATTAATTATCGAAACCTAATACAATGTACCCAAGCACTCACACTATTTCACTGAAAATGAAGCAAGCTCGTGGCCACATACAAATTCAAGTATCGTAGGAGGATAGCCTCCTACGATAAAATATAATATAACGTCATGTATATATATCAAGATCAAGTTGAGGGCAAACTTTAAAGTGAAACTGGTGATCCGTACCCGTGTGATTTTCTTTACAGGGTTTGTGTTTATTCGCTACTTGCACGGTTCCGCCATTATGCACTATGTGCGGGGAGAGCCTCGAACTGGCAGCATACATGAAAGGAAGAATTATGTAACCTTACACAGAACGTTATGACTAGTTCAATTCCCATTCATGTATGCTGTCAGTTCGAGGCTCTCCCCGCACATAGTGCATAATGGCGGAACCGTGCAAGTAGCGAATTAAATGAAGACATCGAATTTCGAAATACACACTCACCATACATAGTGCAATTGATTTCAGTTTTTATTCATTGCAATCGTGCAAATTATGTTAAAGTTGTCATATTTTGCAGATGAATAGCGCTAATTAATCTAAGCTATGAAGGCAGTTTAACAGTACCCACCCTCATTCTAGTAGAAAAGGTCGTTAAACTTTGCACAGAGGTCATTTTTTCCAGGGGGGCAAGTCTGTATGGGGCTGGGGCCCAAATCCACCAAACAAAAATGGGGGTATACTTTCAGAGTAAAAATTTCAAAGAAAAATAAGTTAAAATTTTGCAGTATAGTGGCCCAAAAAGGAAAATGGTAAACTGGGTTATTACTTTTTCAAAGATATTGCTTTTGCTTTTTTATTACAAATTTGGTCTTAATAGTAGGCATGTCCACTAAAAATTGAAGTACTTTTAAATTGATTCAGACCTAACTTATTGGATGGGAATTGATGAAAGAAACATTTTGGCGTTTAAATAATCTTAATCGGACGTTTCATTCCAGAGATATGATCCTTTCGAGTGTCACGGTTTTATATAGGGCTGCTAGAACATGTTAAAAAGTTAAAGTCCAAAAAGGAATACTAACAGAAAGTGCAACTTTAAGGTACTTTTTCTTAATGTATTTATTAACTATCTTATCTGGAACATTATATTTGCTTATAACAACATGAAAATAAGATCATCCTGAAAATTTAATCGATTTTGTTGACATACAACAAAAACTATAAGACCTCAAAACCCATGGTTTGTTTGTTGAAACCTCAAGCATGATCATAGATGGCCGCCATGGAAAATATCTCCATAGAGGAGAAGAACAATAAGTGCATTATTTCAAATGAAAAGCGGTAGTCTTAAACATTGTTCAATCTTTTAAGGTCAGCACATTTTATCTTCAAAAATTATTATATTTCATCATGGCATAAGTTTGGTAACATTAATCACTAACAATTTTGAGAAATTTGCTCCAACTCAAAGGTTATCTTTACTACATTGAGCAATACACTGTGTGCATGGAAGCCATGATGGTCCCCGGTTTTTATACTCCCTATGAAATGGACATGGTAGTGAGAAGTGCACGGGGAAGTGCATGATTTGAGATGGGCCGCAGTAGGCTTAAACATTCTTAAATTTCTTAACATCCTACACATTTTGTCTTCATAAATAGTTAAATTTTATGAGTATGTAAGTTTGCTTGTCTGATTCACTCCAAATTCGGAGATAATTGCGTTTGAACACCTGATGCACGGAATGGTGTCACTTCAACCTGTTGTAGTTCTCATCTCATTAAATTTTTCATTAAAAAAGTTGATCTCTTCATGCAGGAAGGTCCTCTCTATTTACTGACCAAACAGGAAAAAGTTTGATGAATGTTTTCTGGTGGAATCAGGAATTTCTTGAAACACCCTGATATAGGCCTACATTTGGATCAAAACAAGTATGTACGCCATTTAACATGCCTGGGATTTCTTGTATCGATCAGTTTCTCCATAGACAATACGTGTGTGAGTGCACGCACACAGTAAATGAAAAATCGTTCTAGTGGAAACTGTATTGAGAGTGGGCATCCCTATTAATAGAAATGAATTTTGGCCATCATTCTTACTAATATCCTAGCTAGTTTTCAATTTCCAATTTCAGACAATTTTAGCCTAAAATGAAGGTAAATTTTACGTGAAAGCAAGTGCTTTAATGATTTAATTTAATTTTTGGATACATGTTATTCGTTCATCATACGTTTAATGGCCGAATTCGCATGCTATACATTTTCTCATAAAGCGGCATACATTGATCGATCAATGGTAGGAGATCAGGATCAATCTGTTCACGAGATGGTAATTCTTTTGGCGGATGAAACTCCGTGCTCTTAAACGCATCTTCGTAGAACCCACCGCCTTCTTTCATCTTATTCCCTTGCTTCTGCGCCTTAGATATGATCCACGTGTCGACAATCTTGTCTCCCGCTTCCCATTGTAGCATTGACTCTTTGAACTCCACACCCAGGAGATGACAATATTGTCGCAGAACTGACGCTGGATTCGCTTGCAGATCATCAGCATCAATGACGATTGGAGATTGGACTAATTTATCTTTCACATGACCCATAAGATCGCAGACCTCGCCATAACCTAACTTTGCAGGAACCAAGTACTTTGGCAAGTCAGTGAATGGCTTATCAATAAACGATGGCATAATGTGTAAGCACCATCCTCTTCCATGAAGGAAATAACCTATATGGATTACGTATAAGAAACGTGTGTGTATATCCACGTGGTATGTTGTCATGGGATCGTAGACAGAAAGCTTGGTCGTGAACGAAAACGAAGGACTTGCCAGGAAACGGTGATTCCAACATCTGTTTGACCCACTTGAACGTAGCTATGCTTTCATGAAAACTTAAATCCACGTTTGCCGCTTGGGATACTGGGGTAGCGATGCCTTTTGTGAATGTCTGATGCATTTCATCATCTTCTGCTGCTGTACACTCTGGACCAAAAATATGAGCTGTGACATATGGTTCATTGATGATCTGAACCTACAATTTAATCAATTAAAAGAACACCGAACAGTTATTTCCAGGTTTACGTTATTTGCACACACTAGATTCAGCCTAGCCTCCATTTATCATTTTGCCACTAAACTCATATTGCGAAACGTGGTACCGAGATTCGATATTATTAAATTACTCCTGAGCAATTATGAGTAACACCTATGACATTTAATACTTTCAAGCCTCCGATGGATATTCCGTGCCCCAATGTTTCCGGATTAAGATCAGATTGTTTGGATTAGAATCAGAACAAAAAAGAGATGTGTGTGTTCTCATTCGTGTTGCAGTTTATTAGATTAGGAGGTATCCCAGAAAAAATTAAAGTTGAGAAATAGCCATCAGAATTCAAAACTTTAAAAAATAGCCCATCTTATTCTGCATCTTATACGCTAATTTGTTTTGAAATGGTTGACTGATTGCGAAGAAATGAGCAATTTTATAGATGAGTTGACCTCAATGTTAAACAACAAAGGCAAGGGACCGGTATATCTTTATGCTTAAGTGAACCCCATGCAACCACTACACTGTTCAATAGTCTTGTTGTGATGTGGCGGGAGTTTTAAAAACACGAGCCCTGAACAAAATATGAGCAAAAAACAATGACAATTGTGACGATGCGTGCGCATACTGCCAGGCATTGACGTCAGAAGTCAAATCATCTATAACGCAAGCGTTAATTCACTTCATTCCAAATAAAGATCATTCAACACAATGAAAATTAGTATAGTGGCCAATGGGCTTTGTAGTTTCATTGTTGAAATCCTTATCGTTATTCTTAAACCATCTTTTTCTTGCAAAACATTTAATTAGGTTATATTCAAAATGTTATATTCAAAATGAAAGCTTGATCAATCCCGTTGATAAAATAAATAAATAAATAAATAAATAATAATAATAATAATAATAATAATAATAATAATAATAATAATAATAATAATAATAATAATAATAATAATAATAATAATAATAATAATAATAATAATAATAATAATAATAATAATAAGTCAATAGTCAATAATAAAATCAAACGAAAAACACCAAGTAACGGTACAAACATAGCCTATGCATTACCAACACAACATATTGTTATTTTGGCTGAGTAATGTGCGACCACCTCAGGTGATATCACATAACACCGTCGGGTTATAAAATAGATAAGAGGACTAAATTTATAACGAGATACACAGACTTTAGGAAGGGGTGAGTGAGTATAAAACCGTTTGTTGATCAAAATTGGAATGAATTGCATTGATGCGCATATTATGTAATCGCTCATTTCTTCGCAACAAGTCAACTAGTCAACCGATTGAAATAAAATAATAAAATTTCAAAATTTATTCACTCGCTATTTTTTTCTAGGACACCCTGTATAGCAACTAACTTTCATTTAGAAGTTAATAAAAAGGTAGTAGTAACTAAACTCACCCCTTCTGCGAAGCTCATACACTTGGTGAAGACCGTCGCCAAAGATCTTGGTATTGTCCAAAGAAATATTCTTTGTTTAGGCTCGTTACTGATTTCATCCATACTGCTGAAAAGTGAATTGCTTTCGCTGTTTTTTGAATAAGGTAAATTGAAGAATTTGAAATATTAAAACAATAAGAATACAAACTTGTCAACCCGAAAACTGTTTTTTTCCACAAATGCCAATTATTACTAAACTCTGATCCTCGGGTAACCTTTGCCTTGATTATTTGTATGCTTAAGTAAATACAGTATCAAGATATCATGTTCAAATATCGCACCATTTTTCCACCATTAGCTGATACTATTTTGCTTACACATTTTAAATTCTGCAAGTCAGGATGTCCGTTAATGGACAGCCATTGGCGTAGCGGGCGAAACTTAAAAGAAGTGGACATTAATTACAAGGTCGTCCCGCCTACCCACTACTATATGGATTGGCTTTACTGTAACACATGCAATAATTGTGGTAATACAAAACTGGCCCACAAGGCCTAAAGGAAGATGTGGTCATCGGTTTATTACAATCCGGGATACACCTTGCAAACTGACACCCCTGTTACCCTCACCGCATCCACAAATACTTAGTCGGTACGCCACTATGGAGATAACGGCCAAACATTTTGCACAAACAATTATGCAATATTTAAATATAGGGTCCACAGGTTCCCCCTTAAAGGGCAGGTCTATTGCAAAAATAACATCATATCATTGGCAAGCTAATATTATGAGGACATTGAAAATAAGACGTTTAAAATTGATATTCCGCAAAAACCAACTTAAGCGATGAGTTCCTTCGAACGAGACAGATTTGACCTATAATGAAATGACTGTGCTTTGCGAGAAGGGATTATAAACATTCTCAATGCACAGAACGTATACTGTTGTTGTTCACAGAAAAAACTCTAAATTAAGTATTACAAATTTGATGGTTTTTAAACATATGGATAAAATCAGCCGCTTTTTTTTTTATATATTAGTAAATTGTGATATTACAATTCATATGTATATCAATATCATGAGAAATATTAGGACTAAAAAATAAATAAATAATTTGAGCTTAGAATTTCATCGTGATCCATCTGAGACTAGCATATAAACCGTGTTAAGTCCACAAACTCATGTATCTGATTTCACTGTGCTATAGTTACTATAGTTTCAATTGGATGAAATATTACAAAGCAAACGCATAGTAACAATACTGTGTGGGATTTGTTTCCGAAATGAGAACAATAGTCTGCATATTGTTATGCAGCATTTTTATAGTTAATTATAGTACAACTCATTGTTGCTAATGTAAAACTTGTCACACAAGTAAATGAAAGCATGATATAGTGTCCGCTTTATTTACTTACGTCATAGCCCGCTGCCTCGAAAATTTATTTCGCTTCAAACGGGGGAAGAACACGTACGAGTCCGCACTTTACCCACACAATTTCTCTTTTCTCAGGAGAAATACGCATAAAAAATTTGCAACGAGTGTCAACTTGTAATGTAATAATTATTCTCTTCGAACTTGTTTTTGCAATAGACCTGACCTTTAATACTTTTTTAAAATGTGTATAAAGGTATGGGTAGCCGTATTTGTTTTACACATATGGACCAAATTATCGCGTCACATATCATTGCGTTTAGTCACAATGGTTTATTATGTAAAAAAGAGACCGTTTTTAACAGTGCCTGATTTCAAATATTGAGTTTTAATATTGGTTTTGGTCACGTGGTTTCCTATTATCCTGCCTAACCGCTTGACTCAGAAGATATCGATATCTTTGTTTCGGTTTTCATTTCAGTTTCTTATGTAATGGTGTGAAAAAGAAAGCATTTGGTTTGAAGTTAGCTGATCTAAGTATACAAAAGAAATGTTTAAATTTCGCAGTGCAATATTCACGAGGAGAGAAATCGAGCATGCCGATCTACATTGAAAAACGTGGTTTAGAAAACCGAATAAGCCATGGCTATTTTAGCTGTGAAAATATGGACCCAATATTTGCATTCGACATTACAAAAGGGGCGATTCAGGTGTTATAAACAAAATCGATCCTATGATGTCCTAAATCCCAGGTTCCAGAATCGATGGAAGGCCATTATATGACTTCCAATTAATATAAGCTAATGACTTTAACTTAAGCAATTTTTACTGGAAAAAAAATGAGAAGATAGAGGGGAAAGAGAGAGGTGTGTGTGTGTGTGTAGGGGGGGGGGGTAAGGGCAGGGAGGAAGAGAAACAGATGGGAGAGAGCATTTGAAGTGAAAAGGGAAGGGGGAGGAGAGCTCGAGATAGATGAGATATCGAATGTAGGGGAAGCGAGGAGGGGGGGGGGAGGAGACACTTAAGGAAGAGGAGGTTATACAGATGGGGGAAAGGGGAGCCTCGGTATGAGGTATGGGTTGTGCTTACTGGGGATAATAAACTAATTCATAATCAAATCATCTCCATGCATCGTTTATGTTTCATACAAACATACAAAGCCCCCACAACACCCCACTCACCCCTCAATATACGTGCATGTATATGATTTCTAGGCCTAGAACTTTGGGTGTAATATGCCACCTTCGACAGAGAGCATCAACTGTCATCCAATAATCATGATAATAATTATGTTAGCACAATAGGCTATTGTATACTTATGGTTATATACCCTATACTGTGTCCTCCCAGCATAATAGTGTTATGAATGCAGGCCAGATCTGCTCTACTTTTTAATGATTTGAAATGAGGGACTGTTAAAAGTTGCATCTGAATCCATAGGAGTCAGCTCTCAAACAATACAGTGGGCCAGGTCTATTCATGTGTTTGTTAAAGAAAACCTGACTGCTATGGACTCAGGTGCAACTTTTAAAACAGACTCTTTTCTTACACAATTTACCACTGTGACTGAACGCAATGACGTGTGACGCTATAAATTGGTCCACATGTGTAAAATAAATAGGGCTATACATATCTTTTTACATTGTTACATTCCGTAAAATATTTTTTGACTTATTCTAAAAAATATTAGGGGGGAACTTATAAGTTGTGGACCCTATACTTGGTATACTGGTAATTTCATAATAATCTTCATTACATTGACTTGGATCATTTTAATTGTGTACCAATTCACTGGGTAAAAAATGTTGCCAAGGCTCTAGAGCATGTACTTCCTATTGTAAAAAAAAAAAAAAAAAATGTGCAGTGATTTTTAGTACCCTACGCACAGGCATATTTCATTATATGTGACGTGATATATCAAAAAGAGACACGTTTGGGCAGTTTATCAATTGGGAGTATTTAACATATCTTTAATAATAGGTATTTTGCTGCACAACGCCGTTTTCCCCAATGAAATCGGACAATCCTATTGCGAAGACAGTCCCTCATTTCAAATCATTAGTTTTGGTTTCTCTTTTGTTCAGAAACCAAAAATCAAGGGATTAAAAAGTGGAGATGAACTGGTCTGCAATCATAACACTATTGTGATGGGAGGACACAAGAGGGTATATATAACCAAAAGTATAATGGCCTATAACTAAAGCCACGATTTTTCCGTGTTACAAAATTTAAATTCCGTGTTACAAATTGGACGATTCCGTGATTTTCCGTTTTACATTTATAAAGCACTAAAAAGTGAATACAAGCATGTTTTTAAAAGTGTAATTTGTCTTATATAATTATATGTACCTTTTTACTGTAGTCTCCCTCAACATCCCCATTAAAATTAAGCATCATCAATTGTCTTGTGTGTACTTCCGATAGCTGTACATGCTGTATCGGCCAGAATCTTGCATCGTAGGCCGAGAATAAATGCTAGAATGGATTGTTTAATGGTTGATTACTGCTAAATTATCACTTTTCTTTGTTTTCTTTTGCAAATCAACACAAAAGTTAGACATTTTACACAGTTTTTCACTATTTTGTGGCATTTTCAAATTTCTGTGAGTAAACCCCGAATTCCGTGAATGTTTCCGTTTTTCCGTATAAGGGAGAAATCATGGCTTTACCTATAACCAAACGTATATAATAGCCATTGTGCTAACATTTTCATTATCGGATCAATCATCAACGCGGGCGACAGTTGATGCTCTCTGTCGTAGGTGGCCCACTTTCATGACACCTTATAATTACACCCGAGTTCTACGAGGCCTACATGTAGAAATCAAGTGCATATATTGAGGGGGTGGGGGGGTGGTGTTTTGTTTATTTGTCTGAAATATAAACGATGCATGATGATGTAGATGATTTGATTATGAATTAGTTTATTCCTCGAAAAATACAACCCATACCTCTTACCTATACTCCCTCCGCCACCTATATATAACCTCCTCCCTCCCCCTCCTGCCTCCCCACACTCGATATCGACTCTTCCCTATTATTCCACCCCACTCTTGAGCTCTCCTCTCCTCTCCCCCTCCTTCCCTTCCCACTTCCAATGCTCTCTCCCCTCTGTTTCGCTTTCTACCTTATCCTTACCCCCCCCCCCCACACACCCTCTTTCCCTGACGATCTCTTCTCTCTCTCTCTTCTCCATCTTTCTGTTACTCTAAGTCTAGGCCTATCACATCATGCGATACCCAAATTAATAAATAAATTGAATAAAAGTCAATTTAAACTAGCTTTCTATGATATTGATCTTCCGTCATGCGACATGCACATAAATAGAGTTGTGTATAATAGTGTTTATATCACTGAAATGTCTATTATATCACTCAAGTGTATAATCTGTCAAGTGTCTATTGTAATGTCTGTGGAAATATTTCGATGGTCTATATATTTTGACAGTGAAATAAGCTAAGGCTATTTCGTAGTCTCAAGTTAATGCTTTCAAATTAAATCAATGCTTTCAAATGTAGACTGCTTTGTTCGACTTCTCTGCTCGTGAATATTGCACTGCGAAATTTAAACATTTCTTTTGTATACTTAGATCAGGTAACTTCAAATCCTGTAATTTTCTTCTTCACACCACTTATAAGAAACTGAAACGAATACCGAATCTGCCTGATACAATTGTTCAGTTTTTAACAAAAGGTAGAAACAAAGAGTTCGATATCTTGTGAATCAAGTGGTTAGGCAGGATAATAAGAAACCACGTGACCAAAACCAAAACCAAAACTAAAACTAAACATTTGAAATGACCGAATGACTTCGTAAGTTAAGGTATTATAAAATCGGAAATTAAGATATCGGCCTTTCAAAATGTTATTGACAATTTCGAGAGTAGGACTGACCTTGAAAAATGTCTGATAAAAATACAAGATGCCAGTTATATCGGGAGTTATATTCCAGTCTGAACTTATCAGACAGTATTTCAAACATTATTAACATCACAAATTTGCAACAAACCCAAATTGTGAAAAAAATCACCCCGAGTTTTTGGCTATTTCTCCATTTACGATCATGCCCAAAAGTGTCTCGTTTCGATATACCACGTCACATAATTATTAACCCTTGTGTCCCAAGACAACCAACAGCCAGGCAGCCAGGACCTGCAGTTAAGAAGCACACTCATATAAATTGTTCGTTGGCATTACTCAGTAAGTTGATGTAAGTCGTTGCGTCAACTTTCCGAGTAATGCCAAACGCGTACAATTTTGAGTAACGCTGACTCGATATCATTATGTTGGTCGCACTCATTTGCACTTACTTTATTGAGTTGTTACAACTCAGAAAATGAAACTAGCCTAGGTTAGCATAATTTTCTAGAGGTGTGCTATAGTATACACAATTTTGCACTGATTACAAAAACAAGTATTTGAATACTGCTAATTGTGCAGAAAATGATCCAATTACGTGAATTAAGTAACAAAGTACCAAATTGGGATAACTCAAAACAATAAGTACCAGTAACTTAATATGAACGAGTTACATCAACTTACATGTTGAGTTACAATAACTCAACTTATTGGTTCTTTGAACCTTGTTTATTTTTCTTAAGTTCCCTGAACTTGAATTCAGAAGTTGGCATTACTTAAAAAGTTGACGCAACGACTTACATCAACTTTTTAAGTAATGCCAACAAAGTTGATTAGTTGACGGAACTTTTGAGCTTTTTCAGCATTTTTAAGTTCGGATAACTAAAATGAATTTTGTTTTGGAAACTTTTACACTATTTTTGAGTTGTCCAAACTTACTCCTTTTGAATTGCGCCAACAAGGCGAACAAGTCATTTCTATGAGTGCACATATCCTATCCATACCACAATAAGACGTCGCATATTTCCTTTCTATTCTTATTGCAACATTTCAATTAATAAATGATCCTTTCAAAATGTGCTATTCCATTTAAAATCCACACTACCCATGTGGAAGATTTTGGAAATATCTACCATAGAGGGAATATGAATTTCAAATGGAATTAATACATTAGGCAGCTCCATTTGAATTTCATACACCCTCTGAGAGAGATTCAACCTAAATCTTCCCCTGAGGGAGAGGGAGTTTTTTATGGAGCTGCTAATGTGTTAATTCCATTTGAAATTCATACCTACCTGTGGCAGATATTACCAAATCCTCCACAGTGGAAGTTTACCGAATAAATCAAACAAAAAAAACTCGGCTATACACGTGTTATCAAACCTTAGATCGTTAATGAGGTCGATCGGCTCAATCTGTTATGAACATCACGTAAATTCACGCATGTACGTATAAAGAAGAGGCATAATATAAGAAAAAGAATGCATAATAATATACATATACGCCCATTTATACGTCAATTTAAACACAAGCCGAGAGACATTTCAGCCATATGCAAGTTCGACTAATATAAATATACGTTTGGACTAATAGAAATAAACCTTATTTTTTCACCAGAACCTGGTGAAAAATTACGTTTATTTATAATAATTCCCGTTGATCATGCCACTGTTTTTCCATGTTCGACTAATATTTTGATCTATGAATTCATGTCGTGTTCTGCGATTGTATTTAAAATATACGAGTGCAGCAAACAAGGCCTTCGATTTTAGTGGGTATGTTAGTTTCTTAAATTAGTAATTAGTGCCTATCGTATATAAAAATCAGGATTTTGATAAAAAAATATCTTCAGCATAATTATATTGCAATATTGCTAATATTGTTTTTACGCCATTTTGGCACATTGGTAATGTTTGTACATTTAAAAAAACTCCCAAATTACAATTTAAAATCGGAATGTGCTCACAATTTTAAATTAATATCGTACGATCCTCATACACACAGTTTTAACTGTGCTTAAAAGCGTCCAAGGTAGTAGTAATTTTTTATTTTTTCATTTTACCTCATTATCCCCTTCGTACATACTGTGTACAATTGTACACATGGACTTCTATTGCTCCCTGTATACCAGGGGAAGCCTATTACTGCAAACAAACACCATGTGCACAATTGTGTATTCATATCCTATCCTCCAGTGCAGAGCGCCCTCGCCAAAGACCGCTTAATACGAATACAACACGAGAACATATCATGATATGTCATTGTGTGTAAACATGTTAATATGATAATGTTACATGCGAATGCACACTAAAACATATTTGTAGTAAATCCATTTTCTATCTACGGATCATAAGAAATCCTTCGCTGGTGCCGCATCGTGTTTTGAAATCCGAGAATCAATATCATTTCATAAATTTTGGCAAAGAATAACACAATTTACATTTGCCCGATATCGTATAATATTATAGTTATTCGTTTTCATTCCATTTCGAATTTTCATTCTTTTTCTTTTTGCAATTTATTTTATCCGCCTACTATCCCCACTTAAGTCATTTCACATCCTGCCTGTAATATTAATATCCAGGAACCAGTTATGTTTCTATTGGTTTTCCTATCCCTCTGGCTGATCATGTATGTGTGTTGTATTGTCACCTGCCTTTGAGAAAGATCAAAAGCCCAAACCACTGAATTGAAGTATATAATTTTTATTTACATACATTCGTGCTTCATAAGTTCATAATGTCATGGCCGAATTCGCATGCTGTACACTTTATCATAAACCGGCATACATTGATCGATCAATGGTAGGAGATCAGGATCAATCTGTTCTCGAGATGGTAATTCTTTTGGAGGATGAAACTCCGTACTCCGAAACGCATCTTCATAGAATCCACCTCCGTCCATCTTAGTCCCTTGCTGAATTATCTTTGACGCAACCCACGTGTCAACTATCTCATCCCCTGCTTCCCATCGTAGCATTGACTCTTTGAACTCTACACCCAAGAAATGACAGTATTGGCGAAGAATAGACAAAGGATTCGCTTGCAGATCATCAGCATCAATGACAATTGGCGTTTGGCCCAAATTCTCTTGGACGTGGACTATAAGATCGTATAGCTCGCCATAGCCAAACCTCCCAGGAACTGCGTACTTTGGCATTTCTGTGAATGGTTTATCAACAAACGATGGCATTAGTTTCACCAAAATCTTCTTCCATGATGGAAATACCCTATACGGATTACGTATGAGAAACGTGTGTGTATATCCACGTGGTATGTTGTCATAATTGGATCGTAGAGCGAAAGCTTGGGCATGAACGAATACGAAGGACTTGCCAGGAAACGGTGATTCCAACATCTGTTTGACCCACTTGAATGTAGCTATGCTTTCATCGAAAGCTAAAGTCACTTTGCCTGGCTTGGATTCTGGGAAAACGATGCCTTCTTTTAATGTCTTCTGCAATTCACCATCTTCTGCTGCGTTGCACTCTGGACCAAAACAATTAGCTGCGACCAGTGGCTCATTGATGATCTGAACCTAAAATTTAATAAAAAAATTACTGTTAATAGGCTACTATAACAATGGTTTTTGAGCTGAATCACATGGAGTGGAAATCCGTCGAACTGAGACGTACATGGTCCTGTGTCACAACCTGGGGTACCTTTGTGTTACATAGTAAAAAAAATGAAATGTTTCAAACATTTTACCTACACGTCTCATTTGAAGTGGTTCATCCTCCTGAGCATTTTGACACCTTTTTTTTTAATGGAAATCGGTTAAAAATAGAGAGTGCGGGCAAAAACAATCACAAAGTAGGTGGGATTTAACCTCACCTCTTTTTCCACATTTACAATCATTCTCAGCAAGTATTAGTCTTTTAAATGACCTTCTGTATTTATTTACTTGGTTTAGATGTCTGGGAGTTCATTTAAACATTTTTTACTAGATTCAAATTTTTAATGGGGGTTTTAGATCAAATTTACGATATGAATCCCTCCCCCTAATCCACCTCCTCCTAATCCTCATCCACCCTTTGCACATTTCATGCCAAACGTCATAAGAAAATAACTAAAAATTATTTTAAAACAGGATAAAAACATGAGTAATATAGAATAAATTAGCCTCAATTTAAGACCTAATTGAAAGTGAAGGAATACTCAAGAGACAGTGTTTTGAAGTCCAAGCTGCACATCAAAATGTAACAAAACCATCTTTTTGGGTACCTCAGTATATGACAGGATCACATATGACACTTAGAACGCTACTCATCATCCTCATTTTTTATGCACAACATAGTCGTGCTGATATTCGATCGATACATGTTGAAATCCGCACAATTCAGAGACACACCTTTTTGTTTTGGAATTAATTTTCGCGGTCAAATAAAGAACAATAATTTTATTTTTTTCAGTAAAAACATGGTGCTTAGACATACCTTTTTAAAAAATCTTGGTGTTAAAATTAGGCATGAAATTTAGTCTTTTAGTGTAAGATTTTTATAGGCCTCAACTTCGCCCGTGAGCTTTTATTGAAATTAACTTTTTAACGTTTCAAACTAATATAGTTCGCTGAAGAAAGATTTTCCCCACCTCTATAAGGCACATTATGTGGGTCTAAATATTACAGTTTTGTCAGAATATCCGTTTTGATTTCACTTTTCACTTGCTAACATGACATTAAGTATGGAATATTTCTTCACGAAGTCTAGTCTGGAAGGGTCTGCATAAACCGCACGGGCTAAATATTAATTGGGTGTGTCGGGAGATGGCGTAAATTAATAATTATTGTTTGATAGAAAACGTGCTTTCCACGAGTTTACATTAAAGTGCTCGTAATACGCTCGTATAGTGCATTTGCCTTAAACGGCAGACTTAAGAAGGCTGAATTTGAGCTTCGTGCAGGACACAATTTCGGACTTTATGCAACATTGTTCTATTATTATCAAATTTATTTTGACTCGCGCCTTTTCTTTGTGTACAGTAAGTTTATAACATTTGGCTCTAGGGGGCCATTCAAACTTTCTGAGTACGTACCACTTTTATGAGCTAATTTTGCTAAAAGCTCCTCCCATTTCAAAACTGGTACATTACAAGTGCATTTCAGTTCTGATCAACACTTATTGGTATTTAGGTTCAGTAAACTTTGATACTAAAATTGCCCCAGTTATGTTTTATGGCTGCGACATACCAAAAACAACTTCTAGTGATGGTGTGCGAGGGGAATTGGGCAGATATCCTTTGTTTTTCAAACCCTGATGAGAGCTATCAAGTATTGGTTATATATTCTTGAATTAAGTCATAATAGAACATTATTTCAGTGTTATAAATTTCAGTACAACAAAGCCGAACGTGGCCAGGAGTGTTGGGCACTAGCTGTTAAAAACATTTTGTTCTCCAGAGGATTTGGTCACGTTTGGATTGCACAAGGTGTTGCCAATAAAAATGTTTTTATTTCACTTTTTAAGCATCGTTGTACAGACATAGAACTACAACGTTTTGATGAGTCTATGCGTACTAATTCTAAGTTAAAATATTATTCAATCTTTAAGACTGATATCATATATGAAAAGTATGTATTTATAATTGACAATGTTCTATTCAAAATGTTATATTCAAAATGAAAGCTTGATCAATCCCGTAGACAAAATAAATAAATAAATAATAATAATAATAATAATAAGTCAATAGTCAATAATAAAATAAAACGAACAAGAAATGTCTTTAAGATACCAGTGGGCACCTTTTGTTATTAGTTAAGGAGACACTTATAATGCTAGCTTTAAGGTAACGCTATTGGATATAGATTTTTGTCTGATTGAAATATGTGAGTCCATTCTCTCCTGATTACAAGACTGAAAATTTTATTTTAATCGGATATTCGGTTACCAAAATATGGCCTGTCAAAATGGCGCGAAACCAAGAAGTTGGCAACAAATTTCTTTTATTTTTGTTATGCAATGTTGTCAGGTAGGCCTTATTTTCTAATTATATATGCAAGAATTATACAAAGTAAAATGTTCAGATCGGCTACAAACTAAGATATAAAACCCATGGATGCCTTTTTTCATGCAAATTTCCATTTGCATAATTAATTAGGGCCCTAATCAACTTTTCTAATAAGTGGCCCTAATTAATTATGCAAATTGAAATTTGCCAAACGCAACAGTAATTTTGTAGTAAAGTGTGTGTTCTACCCATGTACCATGCCTCAGTACCATGATAGCTCTTTTAATTGTATCTGAAATCTTTACTTTGCATATTAATTCATGCATGTAATTAGAAAATCATCTGGCAACTGGACTTGTCAAAAATATAGAAAATAAAAAGAAAGTTGTTGCCAATTTTTTGTTTTGGTTTCGCGCCATTTTGACAGGCCATATCTCAAGAACGGAATGTAATCTAAAGGGCATTATAAGCTTTAACATATTATTTAAATAGAAAGAAAATCTAAATTTGTGCATTAGCCAATAGAGCCACGGTCACCTAAAGCCATCTTGCAATCTTGCAGATAATTCTGATGTAGGCTATGAAATAAGACCTTCAAACTTTCAGATATGAAGAGTTCCAGATGCAGGCAGCCGTTTCTGGTTTTTTAAATATAGGCCTAAGTTGTATCAAGAGTCATTTCTCGTGGATTTTTTGACTGACAATTACGATTGTAACGTTTCAGAGTAACAAATTTTCGTATCAGATTTTTTTATGCTTGTTTATTTTATTTTGTATGCAGGACTAAAATAATATTAATATTATTATATTTAGGGGGGTCTTTTCATAGGCCATTACTCTTTTGTATGTGTAATTGAATAAAAAATCAAAAACATTATTGTTTTGTTCTGTTTCCTTCATTTGTGCTTTGTCTTGCATCGAAAGGGCCAATATCAACACCTTGTTTGTAAGAAGTATTGTGTGGGGAAAGACGATTCTTGCATTTTATTTTTATTTTTATCTTAACAAACAAAAAGCAAAATTCTCAGTCAAAGTCTTGAAACGGTCATGGGTATGCATGCAAAAATATTGCAACAGTAGCCTACTCAGTAGAATGTAAAAAACTGACATACATACCACCAACATGACTAACCACGCATGGGAATTGGGGAAGCAAATACTTTAAAACGAATTATTCCGAATTATATCAACGCAATAAAATTGCAATACTTAACATGTATTTGAACAGCAATGAAGCCGGCCATAGGCGCGGCTAGGCGTATCATACCATACATTGCAGTTCAAATGCATCATGATCATTATTGTGGCCTAGTCGAGCCTAGCATGCATGCCCGTCGGTCTGCTGACTCGCCGCGGCACAAAATTACCTCAATTTTGCACAAAACAATCCATGATGTCAAATTATCACATCCAAAGTGTCGCCATGAACGTCAGCTTCAACTTCTCGAGCCAAAGTTTTTTCATTGATAATCAGGTTTCATGTAATCATGAAATTAAACCTTGTTTGATGTGTATTCCCATTGCCACAGCATAACGGTTTTCGAACTTGTCTTCTACGATAAAGCTGCTGATGAGCGCTGAGGCTACAACCTATAATTAAAGACCGAATTAAAAAAGACTAGTTTGCGTCTGACGTCATGACAAAGGCGCGCCGTGATTGGTTGCTGACCTGCGCAGTATGGCATTTTTGGTCTGGTTGACAGGACGGCATACGCAAGCTAGTCTTTTTTAATTCGGTCTTCAATTATACAACATATGAGTTTGAGAATATTCTAATGCATAATTCATTAACTTGATAGACCCACGCCATTGGCGCCACGTGCTAGGTGTTTCTAGAATCCCTATAGAATAAGATTAATTTTAATGCTAATTTATTGCACATGCTGAGGAAGCGTGATTACCTTTTTGAACATTCGGAAATGGCGATAGGCGAATTTATGTATGGCGCAGAGAGGTGGGGATATATATTGGGCTCTCAATATTGGGCGGAAATTAGAGTACTTGTCAGAATATAAATTTGTACAATCGGCCTACATGCCGCTCAATGTGCGGCATTTTAGGTGTCAATTTCAAAGCAAACTACCTCCTGCGGAGGCAGAAAAACACCAAGTAACGGTACATACATAGCCGCCTATGCATTACCAACACAACATATTGTTATTTTGGCTGAGTAATGTGCGACCACCTCAGGTGATATCACATAACACCGTCGGGTTATAAAATAGATAAGAGGACTACATTTAATGAGATACACAGACTTTAGGAAGGGGTGAGTGAGTGAAGACCTGAGCGCAAGAAGACGGTAAGTCCACTTGGCCCATCAACATGTATACACTAAAGTTACGTATAGTTTCTTGGGGTTTTATATTGTTTAATACATGTTCCAGTGTGAAAACATCATGAAAGGTTGTGAAAGATTTGTTTTGGCCCCTGAACATGTATAAAACATTACTAAACTATACGAAACTATACGCAACTTTAGTGTATACATGTTGAGGGGCCAAGTGGACTTACGGTCTTCTTGCGCTCATGTCTTCGAGTATGAAAAACCGTTTGTTGATCAAAATTGGAATGAATTGCATTGATGCGCATATTATGTAATCGCTCATTTCTTCGCAACAAGTCAGCTAGTCAACCGATTGAAATAAAATAATAAAATTATATTTCAACATTTATTCACTAGCTATTTTTTTCTAGGACACCCTGTATAGCAACTTACTTTCATTTAGAAGTTAATAAAAAGGTAGTATTAACTAAACTCACCCCTTCTGCGAAGCTCATACACTTGGTGAAGACCGTCGCCAAAGATCTTGGTATTGTCCAAAGAAATATTCTTTGTTTAGGCTCGTTACTGATTTCATCCATACTGCTGAAAAGTGAATTGCTTTCGCTGTTCATTGAATAAGGTGAATTGAAGTATTTGAAATATTAAAACAATTAGAATGCAAACTTGTCAACCCGAAAACTGTTTTCCACAAATGTCAGTTATTACTAAACATTGATCCTTAGGTAGCCTTTAGAACGTCCAATTATGTCAATTTGCGTATTTGTATGCTAAGTAAACACAATATCAAGATATCGTGTTCAAAGATCGCACTATTACTATTTTGCTTGCACATTTCAAAATCTGCAATTCAGGGTACCGGGTGTCAATGTATAGCCTTTCGCGTAGCGGGCGAAACTAAGGGACCGTTCACAAACACTTGTAAGGGGGGGGGGCCTGATGCAAGATGCAAAAAAAAATCATCACGAAAATTTTGCGGGCCCCCCTTTACAGACCTCAAAAATGTCAGGGCCCCCTTTTTGACATGAAAATTATGGGTCAACACCATAGAAAAGCATATAAACTCAATTTTTTCAGGAAAATTTGTGGTCATTTTTTTCAGGGCCCCCCTTAGGAGGGTCAAAATGTTTCAGGGCCCCCCTTTTTGCATCAGGCCCCCCTTACAAGTGTTTGTGAACGGTCCCTAACACGTGAAATTGTAGCAATATAAAACTGACCCACAAGGCAAAAGGCGTGGTCATTGGTAAATTCCAATCCGGTAAACACCATGCAAACTTACACCCCTGTCACCTTTACCTAAACCCTAATTACCCGGTCAGTACTAATGGAGACACCGGCCAAACGTTGCACAATAATGTTCAAATATTTAAATACGTGGTATACCTGGTACCTTCATAATATCTTCCTTACATTGACTTGGATCACCTGATAAAAATATTGCTAAGGCTCTATATCTCCAGATCATGTGAAGAGGTGCTTCCGAAATAAAATTAAAATGAATAAAAAAGTAGTGATTTAGAGTGCGTTAGGGCCTACACATATTTCGTTGACCCTTGTATCCCAATACATCCCATATAAACAATTTAGCAACAACCAGGAATTGCAGCTAAGAAGCGCACATCCTATACATACCAAAATAAGCCATCACAGCCAGTATCAGCTCCCTGGATACGGGTAACTGAGACAAACGTGCAGATAGATCCTTGCCCAAAGAAATGTCAAATTATCTCAAATTAGAACAAATCGGGACTGCGCAGGAGCTCGAACTCTTAAGCTGAATTTATACTCCATCGCTGAACGACGAGCGATTGGCATTTGACCAATGAGGTAGCGCGCTTTACCCAATGCAATTAAAAGCAAGCTATTTCATTGGCTACAAACTAATCGCTATCGCTCAGCGATGTAGTATAAATTCAGCTTTATTGTCAAACACTGATGCATCAGCGTCTAACGCCTTACCGGTTGAGCTAATTTGACTTTAAAATCGCCATCTTAACTTTCTCAAATCAAACATTGTGGTAGTCAATGCGTGAATAATGGTGTTGATCATAATGTTTGGGAAATATTGAAAGACTGTAAGATAGCCAAAGCTACGCGCCGTGGCTGTAGAGCTGGCAGGAATAAACAGAGACATATTAAAACGCATATTACTAAGCGTATACCTGCTGTAAATGAAATCAAGGACGGTGGAGTTTGCCATGCTAATTTAAGAAAAGTGCGTATTGTTAACGAGTCAAAATCTTGGGCACTTCCCAAAGTTCTTCTTTGTAACCCTCGATCATTAAACAACAAATTTGACGAGTTTAGTAAGTACTGTTATCCAAGAACTTGATGTTGACATCGCTGGTATTTCAGAATCGTGGTTCAATGAAGATGATAAGCCCATTGATCATATTGAAATCAATAACTTTGTTCTTATAACCAAGAGTCGTACCAAAAAACGCGGGGCGGAGTAGCGATATACGCCCGTGAAGATCTGAGAGTACAAAGGGCTGACATCACTGTACCATATAATTTGGAAGTGGTATGGGTGAAAGTTCGTCCCGAAAGACTTCATCGCAGCATATCAGTGCTATTCTACGCCATCATATATTCCCCACCCGATAGTCCTCTTCAAAATGATTGATCATTTGCTTGAGGGGTTTGACACTATTCGCACGAAACATCCGCAAGCTGGGATCACTTTGTTTGGTGATACCAACCACCTCGATACCAACCAAATTTGTTATGGCAATGGTTTGATTCAAGTTGTTGACAAACCAACTCGCAAAGATGCAATTCTGGACAAAATAATCACCAATATGGCTGACTACTACCTTTTGCCTGACATTTACTCTCCTATTGGAATGAGTGATCACTCGACGGTCTCTTGGTTACCCAAAAGTTATCGCACAAACTCAAACGCATCCCGGTTACGAGTCGTTCGACCAATGAGGGAGTCGTCAATCAGAGAGTTTGGACATTGGATTCTGAATCATCAATGGTTTCTATAATACCCTTAATAAAGCCATTGATACGCATCTGCCTACGAAGACTATCAAGCTTCATAATGATGATAAGCCTTGGATGTCAAGCTACATAAAGAGCCTCATCAGTGAGCGTCAGCAAGTGTTCCATTCAGAACATCGTTCAAGGAAGTGGAAGCGTCTTCGGAACAAAATCAAGCGTGCTATTTGTAAAGCAAAGAAAGAGTATTATAGGAATCGTGTCCAGAGGCACAAACAAGCAAACCCTGCTGAATGGTATAAACAAATCAGAGTTATGACAAACCTTAATAAGACTGACTCAACTATTCAACCGCCTCCAAATGTTAATTCCAACGACTGCAAAGCAGTGGCGGATAGCATCAATGATCACTTTGTTTCAATTTCTAAAGATCTGAAGCCTCTTGATATCGCCGAGTTACCAGCGTACAGACCGGATCCTAAACCTTTCCCCATTGTTCAGAAATTTGAAGTATATAATATGCTTCGTAAGACTAAAGCGGGTAAAGCTGGAGGTCCGGATGGCATTTCATCCAGAATAGTCAGAGACTTCGCATATGAACTTAGCAAACCCTTAGCAGACATTCTCAATCAGTCTTATAAAGAAGGGATTTGCCCACCGCAATGGAAGAAAGCAGTGGTAGTACCCATCCCCAAATCAAAACCTGTAGTGTGGGATAAACTAAGACTTGTGTCCCTTACAGATCACTTCGCGAAAGTGGCTGAAGGCTTTATGGCTAATTGGCTGTTAGAAGAAATGGAGAGCGGTATTGATCCAAACCAGTACGGAAATCGCAAAGGTGTCTCCACCACTCATTACTTGGTCAAGCTTTTAGATACTTTGTATATGAACGCAGATAAACCTGGACACACAAGTACCATCGCTATTACAGATTTTAGTAAAGCATTTGACCTAGTGGACCACAACATCCTCATGAACAAATTAATTACCTTAGGAGTTCGCCCATCTGTCGTTACCTGGATTGCTAGCTTTTTGGATGGTAGGGAACAATGTGTACGCTATCGCGGACAAACTAGTGACTGGAAAACATTGAATGGTGGCGTGCCTCAGGGTACTCGCATTGGCCCACCCAGTTTCGTCGCCGTCATAAATGACGCGGCCATTGATACCCCATTGGTCACATTGAAATATGTTGATGATCTATCAATTATAGAACCTAGATCGCGTGCACAAACTTCAGTGCTGCAGGATCATCTTGACAATTTTGAGCAATGTGCAGAAAATAATCACATGCAATTTAATAAGTGTGCTACAATGAAAGTGTCTTTCATGAGGAAGCCCCTTTAGTGTGGTCGTTGAAGAGGAAAAACCGTGGCTACCCGGAAAAAATTGGTAAAAAGCTGATTTTTGCACCAGACAAGCAAAATATATCATAGAACATCATATCCAAAATCCGAAGAAATCCTCTTTGGGGAATTCGTTTTATCCAAGATGGCCGCCAAAATGGCCGCCACAACATATACTTAGCTGTATCTTAGCTTCTAAAGCAGATATGATGATGATTTTAGTGTCTTTGAATAGGTTTAAGAGGTCAGAGAATTCAAATTTGTACAAATCTAACACACTGATGTCTTCAATCACACTGAAATCCAAGATGGTCGCCAAAATGGCCGCCACAACATATAATTAGCTGTATCTTAGCTTCTAAAGCAGATATGATGATGATTTTAGTGTCTTTGAATAGGTTTAAGAGGTCAGAGAATTCAAATTTGTACAAATCTAACACACTGATGTCTTCAATCACACTTAAATTCAAGATGGCCGCCAAAATCCCACCACCACATATGATTAGATATAAATCTCCGCTTTTGAAGCAGATATGATGATGATTTTAGTGTCCTTGAATATATTTCAGAGGTCAAAGAATTCAAATTCGTACTTATCTAAAACACTGAAGTCTTCATTCACACTGGTGAATCCAAGATGGCCGCCAAAATGGCTGCCACCACCACATTTATGTTTAGGTATATTTTGGCTTATGAAGCAGATATGATAATGATTTTAATGTCTTTGAATAGGTTTTAGGTGACGCAGAAGTCAATTTTGTATTTATCTTCTTAAGTATATGTCTTTACTGACACTGCAATCCAACATGGCCCTCAATATTGCTAAAATTAAACATGATTAGCTAAATATCTCAGCTTCTGAAGCCAATTTTAATCTTTGAAAAGGTTTTTAAGAGAATGTAGGTTTTAAGGGTCAGAGAATTGTTGCAATTACTTAAAACCCGGGCTTATAACACTGAAGTGCAAGTCGCAATAGAATCCCAAATAGCTGCCACCACATGTGAATATATATCTCAGCTTCTGAAGCAAAAGTAGCTGTCTTCGTTCTCATCTACAGGTATATTCGCCTCAGCGTTTTTGCAATGTTCTCCTGTGTATTCTTCACAAGCTGTGACAGGATCATCCGTTATTTACACAAGCATTCCTGGAGGAATGTTTACAATTGTATCGTACAAGCTTAAGCAAGCTATGTGGTGCTGCATCTAAATTCGTAAGGACCGGTGCTAGTACGATGTGAGAGTGTTTCCAGCCCCATTCCCCCCATTGCTTTAAATTGGATTCAAGTCATTGTTTGTTAACTTTCTCCAAAGTATGACCTGTAAAAAGACTGTGAAAATACGCTGCTCTTTCAGTAGGTGAAAGCTTTTGTCGATAGCTGTGGATCAAATGATGCTTTATTTGATGATACCATCGCCATGGATTAAGCGAACCGTAGACCGTTTAAAGAATCTTCTTCTCTGCCACCATATAAGACAACAAATAATCTGATGCCAGCTGTACCAATCTGTTCTAATGTCGCCTCAGGATCGCTCATCTAGGATGATATCTGCTGCAATTCTTTTATCTTCTGCAGCAAAATTGTCTTTCCATGTCCAAATGTTGCAGAAGTTGAGTCGCAACCACTCCAATAGACACTCCAATAGACACCATGGAATATATATTCTTTCACATTCCCAAGTGATGGTAGTCCACCCAAAGCATTTCATCGTGTCGTCTGACGATTGCCTTTTTAGGCATGAAACTCAGAGTAACGACTACCTATTCTGGATGGTCTGTTCTTTGAATTTTTATACGCTCTCCCTTTTGGGATTGAGCACTTTATTCAAAAGATAGTCTAACTTGAGTACAATGTTGTTAATACGCTTCTGTTTTGCAGTTGAGCACTTTCTGACTATCTCCAATAGACAGACTGGCTCTGAATAGACTTTGGCTGTGTTGACACCATGGAATGTATATTTTTTCACATTCCCAAGTGATGGTAGTCCACCCAAAGCATTTCATCGTGTCGTCTGACGATTGCCTTTTTAGGCATGAAACTCAGAGTAACGACTACCTATTCTGGATGGTCTGTTCTTTGAATTTTTTTTACGCTCTCCCTTTTGGGATTGAGCACTTTATTCAAAAGATAGTCTAACTTGAGTACAATGTTGTTAATACGCTTCTGTTTTGCAGTTGAGCACTTTCTGACTATCTCCAATAGACAGACTGACTCTGAATAGACTTTGGCTGTGTTGACACCATGGAATGTATATTTTTTCACATTCCCAAGTGATGGTAGTCCACCCAAAGCATTTCATCGTGTCGTCTGACGATTGCCTTTTCAGGCATGAAACTCAGAGTAACGACTACCTATTCTGGAAGGTCTGTTCTTTGAATTTTTATACGCTCTCCCTTTTGGGATTGAGCACTTTATTCAAAAGATAGTCTAACTTGAGTACAATGTTGTTATATTAAATTGTAGTTAATCCATTTTCTATCTATAGATTGCACGGAAAATTGCGGAGATTGAGTGAAAATCCAATGGCAAGAGCCACCGCTGGCGGCGCATCGTATTTTGAATACAAAGAATTAATACTATTTCATCATTTTTGGCAACGAATAACGCAATTTACATTTCCCCAATATTGTATAATATTATAGCGATTCGTTTTCATTCATCCTTTTTTATTCAATATACTGTTCTCATTTGAATTTTGCATATTTTTCCCTTTTTGCATTTTATTTTATCCCCTACTATCCCCACTTCAAGTCATTTCACTTCCTGCCTGTAATGTTATTTTCCAGGAACCAATTATGTTTCTATTAGTTTCCATATCCTTTTGGCTGATGATGTAACCTTGTTTGTGTGTTGTAGTATCACCTGTCTTTGAGAAAGATCAAAACCCCAAACCACTGAATTGAACTATATAATTATAACTTCACACAACAGATCAATTTTGCGCAAAGCAGAACCCAAGGAACCAGATGGAAAAACTTGCAACTGTAAAGTGAAACTTGACTGTCCCCTCAAAGGCAATTGTTTAGCTTCCAGTATAATTTACCAGGCGACGGTAACTCGACTTAACAATTCACATCATGAAACATATATTGGACTAACCGCTAACTCGTTCAAAACACGCTTTAATTGCCATAAGAGTGACTTTAATAACAGTGACAAAAGGCATTCAACAACATTAAGCGAGTACATTTGGAAATTAAAGGATAAGAAAATACCTTATTCAACTGAATGGAAATTAATCAGTCGGGCTAAGGCCTATTCAACTACCAACAAACTATGCAGACTTTGTTTAGAGGAAAAATACTTCATCATATTTAAGCCTCATCTCTCTTCACTGAACAAAAGAAATGAGCTAATAAACACTTGTAGACACAGGAAGAAGCATCTCTTGATCAACTACAACTGATCAATATATCAAGTATTGACTGCCTTCATGAACATGAATTGCTTATAATGTTATGTAACCATTTTTGACTGTAAATGTATGCCAATTAAACTGTCTAAATATCTAGCACTAGCTCCGCGCGCTTTACGCTCGGTGATCGCGCTTCGCGCTCACCGTCGCCACTTCGCGGCGTGAGCATTCCGTGCATCATAATCAGTTTCCAGTGATAAGCATTATTCTGACGAGTGTAGGTCGGCTGGTCGGCTGGCTTGCATGAAACAATATTGTAAATAATGCTTTAATAAATCACCAAGTCTATTTTAAATGTAATTTTATTTACATACATTCATGCATCATAAGTTCATAATGTCATGGCCGAATTCGCATACTGTACATTTTCTCATAAAGCGGCATATATTGATCGATCAATGGCAGGAGATCAATATCAATCTGTTCTCGAGATGGTATTTTTTTTGGAGGATAAAACTCGGTACTTTTAAACGCATCTTCATAGAACCCGCCTTCTTTCATCTTATTCCCATGCTGAATCTTCTTAGAGGCGATCCACGTGTCAACTATCTTGTCCCCCGCTTCCCATTGCAGCATTGACTCTTTGAACTCCACACCAAGGAAATGACAATATTGCCGAAGAACAGACAAAGGATTCGCTTGCAGATCATCAGCATCAATGACGATTGGCGTTTGGCCCAAATTTTCTTGGACGTGAACTATAAGATCGTATAGCTCGCCATAACCAAACCTCGCAGGAACTGCGTACTTCGGCATGTCTGCGAATGGTTTATCAATAAATGATGGCGCTAGTTTTACCATAATCTTCTTCCATGATGGAAATAGCCTGTACGGATTACGTATAAGAAATGTGTGTGTATATCCCTGTGGTATGTTGGTATAATTGGATCGTAGGCCGAAAGCTTGGTCGTGCACAAAAACAAAAGACTTGCCAGGAAATGGTGATTCCAGCATATGTTTGACCCACTGGAATGTAGCTATGCTTTCATCGAAACCTAACGCCACTTTTGCCGCTTGGGGTTCTGGGGCCACGATGCCTTCATTGAATGTCTTCTGAAATTCGTCATCTTCTGCAGCCGGGCACTCTGGACCAAAGCTATTAGCTGTGGTTATTGGTTCCTTGATTATCTGAACCTAAAATTTAACCAATTAAAAAACCCGGACATTAATTGTTATGTGTTGGTTATTTGCACATACTAGATTCAGCTTCACATAGAACTTTGTACAGTTATAATGAATAGTGTATAATATGTCGAATGTATAGCTATGGGGTTCCACTATCCAAGGATATCAAAATAAATACAAACATCAACACATAATGCGAGCTATAACGTGATAATGTGAGCGCACTATCGCAAAATTGGGAAATTCTGGCTATGTATAGGTAAAATACAAATGTATAGGTAAAATTGATTTTTGGATAAACATAAGGCGGAGGCGCCGTATTCAGCGATTACGATATTATTTTCTTTAGTTTTCACCTGGGTAAATTACATGATCATGCGATTTTTACAGTTTGTGAAAGAAAATGACTATTTCAACCTAAATACCGAGTATGAAGTTGATATCTTTTTGAATAATTTTTACAATAGCAAAACCATGAATTTTTCTGTAGAAACTTGTGATGGGCCTTTACCACGCCCTCTTCTATGGTAATTTTTCATGGTCGGCCCTACCACCGCGTAAAGGTTTATTCCTTCTTGATCCAATGCCATTTGGTCCAATCCCGCTTTGTCCGATGCCACTAGGGCCATGTTCCACAAGGACCACGACCATACTTGGATCATGTCCCACTAAGGCCATGTCACACTTGGTCCATGTCCCACTAGGGCCATGTCCCATTAATGCCATGTCCCACGATGTCCATATCCCAATAGGTTCATGCCCCTCTTGGTACATATCCCACTAGGGCCATGCCCTACTGGGGGCATGTTCAACTAGGGCCAAGAGACATGGCCCTAGTGGAACATGGCCCTAGAGGGACATGATCCAAGTGGGACATGGCTCTAGTGGGACATGGCCCAAGTGGGACATGGCCCTAGTGGACCATGACCCTAGTGAGACATATGGGTCATGGACCTAGTGGGACATGGCCTAAGTGGGACATGGTCCTAGTAGGACATGGCATAAATAGTGGGACATGGTCCAAGTGGGACATGGCCCAAGTGAGACATGGTTGTAGTGGGCCATGACCCTAGTAAGACATATGGGTCATGGACCTGGTGGGACATGGCCTAAGTGGGACATGGTCCTAGTGGGACATGGCATAAATAGGACATGGCCCTAGTGGGAATGAACATAGTGGGATACGGTCAAGTGGGACATGGCCTAAGTTGAACATGGGCAGCAATATGTGGCAACAATTAACTATACTTCGTTTTACGTGAAGTTTGGTAGTGACGTCATTGCTTTATTACGCAGTTTCTTCGCAAGAGTCCATAAATACTGCGACCAGCGAAATGCGTTCATGCGACACTAGTAAACTCTAGGCAAACATAGTCTCTTCCACCGTCAGATTTTGCCCTCGCCACACAAACAGTCTGTCAATGATAATGCACGATTCCTTTTTGATTGAATAAAATCTTTCCCACGAGGTCAAAGTACGCCATCAAGAACAGATTCTAGCAAGGCTTTCAACAGCTTAATGACTGTTAATCGGCTATTAAAGTTCCCGGATCTTCCTGTTTCTGATAGATGGCATCTTAATGACTGTTAATCGGCTATTAAAGTTCCCGGATCTTCCTGTTTCTGATAGATGGCATAGCTAATCAGAAACGACCTTTTAAGTTTTTAAATTCGCAGATTTAGGGCTTTTCTAACAGAATTCAACTTTTGCCGAAACTCTTTCCTGCAATGCAATTATACATCTTGCATTACAAAGGAAATGGATTAACATTCGAAATGTATCTATTGTTATGGAATATGCCTGTTGCATTGTGGAGAGGAATTTCGGCACAAATGGACCTTCGGTAGAGAAACCCAAAATCTGCGTAGTGGCAGACGGTTTGTGTTGGAATTAAACTGTTGACTGAGGAGACTAGGTGACACAAAGTATAGAGACGACATCACTGCTAACTGAGGCTCTGCAACTGATGTTAACGCGTCATACGGTCTTCATAATTATCACGGACAGGTTGCTTAGATTAGAATCAGAACAAAAAGAGATGTCTGTGTTCTCATGATTCCGTTTGCAGCTTATTAGTCAAGTATTGGATGGATAATAGCATCCCTCATAATGTAAAAGGATAGTAGTAGTAATGAATGAACTCACCCTTTCCGCGTAGCTCATACACTTCGTGAAGACCGTGGCCAAAGATCTTGGTGTTGTCCAAAGAAATATCCTTCGCTTAGGTTCGTTACTGATTTCATTCATACTGCTGAAAAGTGACTTCCTTTCGCTGACACGTTATTTGAGGTATGCGGTATATTAAAACAAAAAGAGAAAACACTTGTCAAAGCATCATTTTGTAACGTCTGACTGTTTGTCAAATAGTGGACTATCAGACAACTGTCCAACGTCCAAACATTTGTTGCTTAAGTAAACAATATTATATTACGTCAAAGATTCCTGATATTATTTTGACCTGATCGAATATTTGTTTGTATATTTGAACAGCTTTGCATTTTTGCATTCATTTACAGGAATTATTTGAATAAGGTACTATGTGATGCGATCAAGCAAAATCAGTCGGAACTCGGAAATATTGATTTTGAGATATAGCCAAATAAAGGAAATATTGTTGTTCAATTTTAATGGGGTTTTCAGTAAAATGCAGCTTTGTAAATGATTTCTCCTATCCTATAAGAAACTGAAAATTTAATATTTCCAAGATCCGACTGATTTTGCTTGATCGCATCACATATACTTAAATTTAAAAAGTATACAGGCAAGGACTTGTAGCCAGCCCTTCTTGGTCTAAAGGTTTATTCAGATTTCCTTTTACAAATTAAGCGTACTGCTAGCCGTCCAGCGCGTATTATTTGCACAAGGTCCAATGCACACGCTTGACGTCGCGCACGTATACGCGATGGTTAAGCTGTCAAAGGAAATCTGAATAAAACTTTAGTCGGGGAATGGTTAAATATGTTGCCCTTAAAAGTAGCGTCAAACGAAGATAGCGAGCATAGAGATTTATGGGTGTGCTGCCACTCTTTAAGCTTTCTTTTCCTTATTACGTGAATCATTAAAATATTGCCCCTCTCAGCCTTTTCTTTCTTTATTACTTGAATCACTTTGATATTGTCTTTATATTCTTCACTTTTGTTCTCTTTTAGTGCGTTCCCTGAGGCTGATCCCGTGCGCATGAAATGTCCCCAAATTTAATACTCACAGTTGTTGATATATATACAATTAGACCTTACCAAAAACTGAGACAGAGACTCAGGTGGACAGACGGGATTATTTCTTTAACTAAGCTGTCAATTTACAGGTATTTCACCAAAGCGCAAGATCGACATGAGTAGAACAACTTCATTAGAAAGGTCACCAATATTCAGATATACAGCCTGTCTCAAAAAAAGTTGTGCAAGTGAAAAGCGCCCTCTTTGGCAATTAGAAAATACCGTTGTGACATGATGCTTACATCAACGTCAAAGGAGTTGTCTTAGCTCTCAAACACCGTTTGTTCTGCTCAATTTGCTTCTTTTAATCTCGAGATATGCTTAGTAAACGACGAAAGGGTAAAATCACAATTGTGCCACTTTTACTAGGGAATAGAGCTTTGCATGTAAATCAGCGATAGCATCAAGTTTATCAAGAGTTCCTTCGTGAAATCAAAAGAACCCATCAATTACACAATACATTTTTTTTTACTGTTTTTACTATTTTATCATGATGCATGAATAATGATTCCCTTTTTCCACAGAAAAGATAAATAAATATTTCACATTCTGCATTTTAATGCAACGTTCAAAAATAATACAAAATAACTTAAGCAAATGTAAAGGAAAATGTCCTTTCTCATGGCACTATTTAATTCCACTTAGATCAGGCCTAACTTTAGACCCAGTCTTTTTTGTGCATACGGACCTTATAAGTTTATATTACTTGGGAGAGAAATTAGACAAAATAATGCACGCGCGCTGATGTTGATGCACTCTCGTGCATTAGACGCATCGACATCAGCTATACGTATCATCGATTTTACATGTAAAGTTCCCTTCCCTAATAAAAGTGGCACAATTGTGATTTTACCCTTTCGTTGTTAAATAAACATATCTCAAGATTGCAGCAAGCAAATTGAACGGAACAAACGGCATTCGAGAGCTAAGACTGCGCCCTTGACGTTGATTTAAGCATAATGTCACAACATTATTTTATAATTGCCAAAGAGGGCGCTTTTTACCTGCACAATTTTTTTTGAGACAGGCTGTAAGTATATCGACGACGATGACGACACAAGCCTCGCTCGTTTATCATTATATCACTTCTTTTGACTTTTCCTTTCTTTGGCCCTTTCTGTCAATTTGTCTATTAGTTTTGTTTTCATCCATCCAAATTCCATACAAAAACATACCAAAGTCCCCACAAATCAAAGTAGTGGAACAGATATTTCACCAAAGCGCAAGATCGACACGAGTAGAACAACTTCATCAGAAAGGTCACGAATATTCAGATATAAGTAGATTGACGACGATGACGACGTAGGCCTCGCTCGTTTTTATTTTGTTACGTTCTTAACTGACCATAGGCTAGTCAAATTTAAAAGTCACCCACCACTAATAATGCAACAGAATCCATTTCGCATGCGTCCATCTCGCAAAAGCCCATAGAAAAACATACCAAAATTCACCACAAATCTAAGTAGTGGAACAGTGCATAATTTGTCTAAATCCAAAATGACCGCTTATGCGGGGGGAGGGCTTGGGGTGAAATTTCAAATTTGGTCAAATATTGCTAATGCAGATCTTACCTGCTTTATGACACACAAATACTTGCAGCAATTAATGTTCCCTTCCTCCGTTGGCTGCCAATACAATGTCATATACACTATTCGGCATACGCACGTATAGCACAATGTGGTTGATTATATTTTCCGCTCCAAACAATGTCACACAATGCACTCATGAAACTCAGTACAAAAGATAGTAATAACGTCATGTATCAAGTTGAGGGCAAAGTTTAAGTGAAACTGGTGATCCGTACCCGTGTGATTTTCTTTACAGGGTTTGTGTTTATTTAATGAAGACATGGAATTTCGAAATACACCCTCACCATACATTAAGGTGTCAAGATTAATCCACATAATTGTCAAAATGACACCATTAAGGTGTCAAGATTACACTACATAGTTGTCAAAATGACACCATAGCATGCTCATGTGGGGACCCATATGCGACACCTTTATGTATGGTGAGTGTGTATTTGGGGTGTAGTGACATACCCCCTTGGAGTGTAAGTGACATGTTCTGCTACTGGAGTAAATCGGAGTGTCAAATGACACCCTTGAATACACTGCTGGCGTGTCAATTAACAACACACTGGTGTCAATGCATTTTGGTACTATTATCAAAACACTTCAAATAACACCTCCAATCTTATGTGGTACTCAATTTCAGCATTTCATGGTGTCATTTTCAGTAGCTAAGTGTGTCACGAAAAGAAATACACGTGAAAAGTGTCATTTTACACCCTTATATTTTGTCAGTGTAGTGCAATTGATTTCAGTTTTTATTCATTGCAATCATGCAAATCATGTTAAAGTTGTCATATTTTGCAGATGAATAGTGCTAATTAATCTAAGCTATGAAGGCAGTTTAACAGTACCCTCATTCTAGTAGAAAATTTCATTAAACTTTACACAAAGGGTCAAGTTCAAAACTACTCAGACCTGTTCAAAACTCACACCATCTTGATCCACTCGGTAATAAGGCTTCAGATTAAAAATTCCTTTAAAAAGGAATGAAGCTCCCAATGTCAGCTTGGACGTGATGTGGTGAATTCCATGGTGTTTCGATTTGGTATTTAAATAGTTTTATTTCTAGGTAAGAGGGGAAGATGATTAAATGCAAAAGCAGCGGCGTAGCCGAGATTTTTTCCAGAGGGGGGAGGGGAAAGCCTGTATGGGGCGGGGGCCCAAATCCACCAAACAAAAATGGGGTAGGTGCGACGCACCCACATCGAAAAGAAAGTGTACTTTCAGAGTAAAAATATCAAAGAAAAATAAATTTAAATTTTGCAATATAGTGGCCCAAGAGGGAAAATGGTAAACTGGGTTATTACTTTTTTCAAAGAAATTGGGCGCTCCACGAGAAAAATTTGCTTTTTTATTACAGATTTGGTCTTAATAGAAATGAATTTTGGCCATCATTCTTACTAATATCCTAGCTAAAGTTTTCAGCCTAAAATGAAGGTAAATTTTACGTGAAAGCCAGTGCTTAAATGATTTAATTTAATTTTTGGATACATGTTATTCGTTCATCATACGTTTATAAAATCATGGCCGAATTCTCGCTATTCGCAAAAGGGCGCCGCCAGCGGTTTGCGATGTAATCGTGATGTATCATGGGAAAATCGTGATGTATCATGGGAAAGGTCGACATCAAGTCCGCGCAATACGAATATTACCATGCTATTACATAGGAACACGTGACAATATTTTTTAGTTTGTCAATATAACGGTATTACACGCAAATCGATAGAGAAAAATTAATTGTGCACATTTCAAATCACATTATTAAGTATTATTGAGTATCGATTCGCGTGTAACACCTTTATTTTGACAAACTAAAAAATATTGTCACGTGTTCCTATGTGATAGCATGGTAATATTCGTATTGCGCGGACTTGGATGTCGACCTTTTCCCATGATACATCACGATTACATCGCAAACCGCTGGCGGCGCCCTTATTGCGAATAGCGAGAATTCGCATGCTATACATTTTCTCATAAAGCGGCATATATTGATCGATCAGTGGTAGGAGATCATGATCAATCTGTTCTCGAGATGGTAATTCTTTTGGAGGATGAAACTCTGTGCTCTTAAACGCATCTTCGTAGAACCCACCGCCTTCTTCCATCTTATTCCCTTGCTTCTGCGCCTTAGATATGATCCACGTGTCGACTATCTTGTCACCCGCTTCCCATTGTAGCATTGACTCTTTGAACTCTACACCCAGGAGATGACAATATTGTCGCAGAACTGACGCTAGATTCGTTTGCAGATCATCAGCATCAATGACGATCGGGGATTGGCCTAAATAATCCTGGACGTGAACTAAAAGAGCGTACAGCTCGCCATAACCAAACTTTACAGGAACAACGTACTTTGGCATGTCTGCGAATGGCTTATCAATAAACGATGGCATTATTTTTACCATGGTTTTCTTCCATGATGGAAATAGCCTATACGGATTACGTATAAGAAATGTGTGTATATATCCGCGTGGTATGTTGTCATAATTGTATCGTAGACAGAAAGCTTGGTCGTGGATGAAAACGAAGGACTTGCCAGGAAATGGTGATTCCAACATGTGTTTGATCCACTTGAATGTGGCTATATTTTCATCGAAACCTAAATCCACGTTTGCCGCTTGGGATACTAGGGTAGCGATGCCTTTTGTGAATGTTTGTTGCATTTCATCATCTTCTGCTGCCGTGAATTCCGGACCAAAAACATGAGCTGTGACAAATGGCTCATTGATGATCTGAACCTAAAATTTAACCAAGAATTTAAAACATTAGTGAGTTGTTTCAAGATCATCTTTGCTGTTCAACAACCTGAAAGTTTTGGATTGTTCTGAAATACACATTTTGTTAATTGGACTTTGACGCCCTGTTCGTGAAAATCGAACAAGAATTGACCAAGATAGGCGCTTCCAAAGTCTCAAACCCCAAAATCAAAAATTGCAATTTCAACGATTTTCAATGGGAACGTATCATTGTATTGCACACAAGCACCATGAGTTTGGGGTTTGAGGGTTCGGAGGCGCATATCTTGGTCAATTCTTGCTCGATTTTCACGAACAGGGTGCCAAATAAGAAAGCAAAGTCCAATTAACAAAATGTATATTTCAAAATTATCAGGTTGCTGAACAGCAAGGATGACTTGCCTTTTTTTGCCTGGTGTAGATCGATCAAATAGATTCAGACAGTAATCAAGTCTTATGTCACTCCTGATATAGCCAAATAGATTATATCCAAAGAGTTCCGACTAAAAATTTTCCCGTTCGCAGTTACTATAGGGTATTAAATAAAAGGCACTAAATTTAATGCCCACGTGACCCATGGGCGCCGCCATACCAAGACCGCCAAGTAATCAGTAGATGTGCTACTAAGAGATAGGAATTTTCAGACAAATATCATCAAAATTGCTGAAAATGTTAAAGACAACATAATTATACATTGGGGGATTCTGTTTTTTAAGTATGTTTTCAAGAACTAAATTGTGAAAGTTTTGACCAAAAGAATTATCGACGGAAACTCTTACAATAATACGACAAAGTTACAAAAAAATGACAAATTTGCTAGATAGAAAATTTGGACATGCATCCAATTGAAATACACAGGAAGACCACCCGCTGTGCCAAAGGTAACTTTTCCAGACATCCTGTCTAGACGCTGTAATGTCAGCGCCCATCTGGTGACGTGGGCATTAAATATTATGTTCCTTTATTTAAATGCCCTAAGACGACTGCCAAATCTGCCATCGGAAATAAAAAATAACACCACAGCCTGTTATTGGTTATTTAATATCGTGTAACTAGTTCGGCACCAGGGAGGCGCCTTTCCTAGTTAATTACACGTTATTCACCAATCACGGGCCGTGAAGTGTTTGATTGACAGGTTTATCAGACCTGAACTATTCCATTTTTCACCTTGGCGTATTAGTGACGTCAGTGCGAATTGCTTCAGACGCAGCTTCCAATAACGCGAGTTCGCTCAAAGCGTTGGCGTGCATAAACATGCGTTTAAAGAAGCCCCAAAGATGCGTTTACTGTACTCCAAGGTACAAAAATGACAGATCCTAGTTCCTTTATTTCTGAATCATGCCAACGATAATTTTTGTCTTTGAGTTTGAGCGTAACAAACAGCAACGTACTTTTGATCGAATTTATCCGGGAGAACACGGAGAAGCAGGCAAACATGGTGGAGCATGCACTGTCTGGTTTAACTCACTGGACCTTTATCCGATATCGACGCAAGATTATCTTAGATAAACACAGTTTTATCACATGATTTCGATAAATTTAGTGTATTAAGTGAAAAACTGAATGTGTTTGAAAAACATAGTTCATGTTTGAAAAACTAAGCTTATCAAATTACCGAACACTTGCCGTGCCATATATTGCCACGTTGGTTTGAATAGAAATACCAAAGAGAGCTGGTGACATTAGGACCTGGTCGTAAATATGCAGAAGAAAGTAGGTTCTTGTTGAGTGTTTTGAGTGTACGTCTCTGTTGAGTGTTTTGGCCCCGTTTTTCTTATCCAGATGACTTTCCGCAGGAATTGGTCAGTCAATTCACCTTTTCGGTAAATCCCATAACCCTTTGCGAGTACACCTGAGAACTCGTCATTTGACGTCACGCCGAGATTTGACCGAAAATATTGGTATCGGACCGCTCACTTCTGAAGGATGCCACAAAAAAACGGTACAAGCTACATTCTAACTATTCTAAATAGGTTCTAGAAAATATAGTTTTGTAACATGTCCTAAATTTTTAGCTAATTTAGATGTTTGGAGAGGGTCGCACTTTTGTGTTTTTAGGAAGGATATGTAAACGACAGATAACACCAAAAATATGAAGAAATTATTTCCAAACCGTGTTAAGTCAACAATCATTATGTTGCTCATTTTCAAGAATGCTGGTTTACAAAAAGCACGCCATTGTCTCATTTCGTAAACAAAGCCACACATACCATTGTTTCCTTTCATTTCCTTTATAATCGGTTACCCAACGAAGCTATGAATACCAGCTTTATTGCGATATCGCACATGAGAACAGACACTTGTGCACAACCAGAGAAGATCCGATTTAATCAGTTGAGCTGTTTCAATGAGTGTTATCTTGGTTTAATAGCTTTTAATGGGGTTAAGTCCGGCAAAGGTCGAGATGAATTCTACTGTAGACATGACTGCATCATGTATCAGAAGCACGCAACTGGTGCTCTTCAGAATGAGTCGGATATTCTAATCAAAATGCACAGAAACTCATCAAATTGGACTAGTTTAAAATGACAAGAGTATTCTAATAAACATGAAGGGAGAATTTGGTCAATAATAATTATTATATAACGAATAGATTATTGTCAAAAAACAACTCACCTTAATCAAATTTGACTAGGATGTCTTATCCGAGGAGGACATAACATAATCTTATAATGTAAGTTATGGATAATCTGGTCAAACATTGATTTGGCAATCTGGTCAATATAAATAGTTACTTGTTAAAATAAACCGGAAACTAATCATTTGATAGGATTGTCTGGGTCAAAGTGATAATAAAAATTAACAGTATACCGTCTAGAAGCATATATGCCTCTAAACGAGGGTTTTTTTTTTAACGAAAGATATGAAAGGCCAATACCCTTCTCAAAACATTGCAATAGATTGGTTTTACAAATATACATGTTTCTACAGCCGCCTTTATCAGTAATATAGTTGTTCAAACTCTAAATAACGTTTTTGTTGAGAGTGTCTGCCTCTTGTCTCTTGTGTCAGAAAAACCTTGTTAAGAGGCATATATATGCTTGTAGACGGAATTTTACGGTATCTCATCAAAACGATTAGTTAAATACATGAGTAGGGATTCTATTAAAACAAGAATAGTATGAAATTAAAGTTCGATTTCAAATTCGAGCCTATTTGCGGTCCCCTAATGTCTCTTCTCTGTGCTTTATGAGCCCAATTTTAAGGCACTTTTAAGGGGCCCCCTAAAACCCAGAACGAATGAAACGCACCCGGGCCCTTAAACCCACCCACACTCTTGACGGCAGTATTAAATATTTGTAAAATCAACACCCGGGTCTATATTCCTGATATGAGTGTTGTAAAAAGTCCCCATTTCCTCCATTTGTCTAAAGTCTTGTAAGGCTAGTATCACATTTGTGACGGGTGAAATTCCGAGTGGAACATTGAAATATTACCTGAAATAGTTTAATTTTCAGTGTATATTGACAACAAAAAGTAAATAAACAAATAAAAGTGCGTTGTGGCCTCAGAGAAACTGGCGTATTCAACAAGATAAGTTTTGCCCTTTGACCATCTATATTGGTCAATGAGGTCAAAATAATAACGATGACCAGTGAAACCTTTGAACGTTATATCACACAGTTTATTTAAGCAAAAATAAACCACAAAGTCATTTTTTCTAAAACTGGCAGGTGTAACAGAGTGAAACTTGTTTTCCCGGTGCTCTCTTTTTGCTTTAATATCTCAAATTCCATATACAAATTCACCTTGTTCATTGAACAGCGAAAGGAAATCACATTTCAGCAGTATGAATGAAATCAGTAACAAGCCTAAACGAAGGGTATTTCTATGGACAATACCGCGATCTTTGGCTAGCTATGCCTTGCCCTCACTCATATTTTACAAAAGTGCGACTATTTCTGAACATCTAACCTAGCTGTAATTTTAGGTCATGTTAGAGAAATATATTTGCTAGAAGTTTGGAGAATAGCTAAAATATTTGCTGGTTATTTTTCACACAGTGATGTTAACTAGGCATGTGCCCATTCTTCCAACGTACATCATTTGTAGAGGTCACGCGTCAATAGTGAGAGCACTGTGTATTGTGTATCGGAAAACGGACAGTAACTACAGTATGATTCTTGACGATGTGTCTTTTAATAACATAACATCACTTGAGTATAAAGTTACCGTATATTATAAACAAACAGTCCTAATAACATTTTAAACAAATTTGATGTGTTCTATACATTATTCATGTGCAGAATTAAGATTAAAGGGCCCAGTATCGAGCCTTGTGGGATTATGCATACTTAAAGGTTAAAATTTGTGAATATTACATAAAATGGTATGTATGCATTTAAACATATTATTCACCAATTTTTGCACAAGAACAAATGATAATGAGATAACCTGCCGTAGATTTCTTTTTGACATTCAGGGGATGAGGTTTGGAAAAAAATTCTAAAAGTATAGTGAATGCAGCGAAACTGGTAAGATATGATGTAAAGTGGATTACATGCGTGCGAAGCGGGCAAAAATTGGTACTTTTTAGGCTAAATTGACCAAATATGAGGTAAATTTTGTCACAAACCAGCATGCAGGTGTCAAAGGGGGGATCTTTGTATGGATCATCATCCCCCTGTCAAAATATTGAGGATTTATTCCCCCATCCCCCGGGATCTACGCCTATGGAGACAGGGAATAATCAGAAATAATTAGGGTGAACTGATACAAAAATGACCCGGGCAATTCTTGTAGCAGGGGGACGACATGGCAAAAGTGAAATAGGTCGATAATTTGAAAATGTTTTTGTACATGGAAATTATTTTCAATGGGCCTACTTTCAATTGACTAGAAACTAACCAGTTGACAAAGACAACTTAAAAAAAGGTTTACCATAGTGTATGGAGTCAAAATGGAGTCTATACAGCATGAATATATCTTACACGAGGGTTAAATATTGTGTTTGGTCTTTTATTCTGTACATTTAAATGGAAAGGAGGCAAGCACGACCAGATGTGGCAACAAAATGTCGACTTGCTTGTAACGCTATGAGAGTGTCCGTCGATATTTACTTTTTAAAATAATGCTATCGAAATGTAGTTCTTGATAACATCTATGAAAAAAAAAAATCAGAATTTAATAATTTAGATATATGACGATGCTGATATGTGTCTGAAAATTCCTATCCGTTTCGAATTATGGTGTTTAAGGTGGTACCACACCCTTGATAAATGTGTGACTATTTTTAGCATTTTTCTCAAAAAATTTATCAATTTTATTCACTCGGTAATTTTATCTGGGACACCCTGTATACATAACTTTTGTTACCAGTGTGTACCTATTTTTTGAGAAAAATGCAAAAGTAGTCACACAATTTATCAGGGGGTGTAGTACCACCTAACTGAATCATATGAGGTCGGGTAATTTATTTATCTATCATTTTTACAAATTGAACCATGTCGTGCCTGAGTTACACCTTTCTTTTGGTGAAATGTATTCACTTTATATTCAAAATATCCAATCCTCTATTAGTTTCACATATCATGGTTTTGTACGATAATCATAATAATATTACTATTGTTATTGTGATGTTAATTGTTTGTCATATTTATGACCTCCTTTTTACGTTTACACTGTTCTGAAGCCATTCTGCTATAGGCGTCCCATGACTGGTAAATTAATTTACACAACTGCATTATTCATCATGGCTGAATTCGCAAGCTATACATTTTCTCATAAATGGGCATACATTGATCGATCAATGGTAGGAGATCAGGATCAATTTGTTCCCGAGATGGTAATTCTTTAAGAGGATGAAACTCCATACTCCGAAACGCATCTTCATAGAACCCGCCTTCTTCCATCTTTGTCCCTTGCAGAGCCGACTTAGTTGCGATCCACGTGCTGGTGATCCCATCTCCAAATTCCCATTGTAGCATCGAGTCTTTGAACTCCACTCCCAGGAGATGACAATATTGTCGCAGAACTGACGCTGGATTCGCTTGCAGATCATCAGCATCGATAACGATTGGAGATTGGCCTGACTTCTCTTGCACATAGACCATAAGATCGTATAGTTCGCCATAACCAAACTTTGCAGGAACCAAATACCTTGGCATATCTGCGAATGGTTTGTCAATAAACGATGGCATTAGTTTCACCATCGTCGTCTTCCATGATGGAAACAGCCTGTACGGATTACGTATAAGAAATGTGTGCCTAAAACCTCGTGGAATGTTTCCATAATTGCTTCGTAAACTAAAAGCTTGATCATGGGCAAAAACAAAGGACTTTCCAGGGAAGGGTGATTCTAGCATCTCTTTTATCCACTGAAATGAAGCTTTGTTGGCGTCGAAAGCTAAATCCATTTTGGCCAATTTGGATTCTGGGATAGAAGGAATGAGTTCCTCGAACATGGCAAACGCCTTTTGAAATTCATCATTTTTGTCTGCGATGGAGTCCGGACCAATGGTATGAGCTGTGGTTATGGCCTCCTTGATGATCTGTACCTAAAAGAAAATGGACATTTATTGCAGGTTTAATTCCTTGCCCATATCAAGGATTCTGGAGTACTTGTCATTGTTTGACTGATTGTTGTTTTGGTGTCGGTTCTTTTACTGCATTAACATAATGACATCATGATATGTATGACTCAATGCTGTCTGTATGTGACAACTAGTTTCTCTATTTTAGGGTTTTGCACAATACAGCTCCTTAATTTTTAAATGAAAGTGAAAGTAATGAATGACGAGAAACTCAGAAATGATTTTTTCACTGGCTATCTAAAGCTCGTGGTAAGAATTAACAAAACAAGAGCATATCAGTATTGGATACAGCGTACCTCATTTTCAAGTAAAAAGTAACGATTGGCCATTAATGGACTTACCCCTTCAGCGAAGCTCATACACTTGAGGAAGACCGTCGCCAAAGTTCTCGGTACTGTCCACAGAAGTATTCTCAGTTTAGGCTCTTTACTGATTTCATCCATGCTTCGAAATTTTCCATGCAACATGAAAAAATAAAGGGAATTACTGCGTTGAAAACTTTTGTATTTGTCTTGGCGTGTACCTATTCGTAGATATCGAACAAACTGTGGACTACAAATATAGGTCAAGCTATAGAAAATGGACATTGTACCGACGTGCTAATACCTCTTGGTTAGCTGATATAATAGTATGGATGACCAATGAACCATCAACTTGATTAGAACACTCCCATAGACTTGCAGTGAGCTCAGCTGTGCACTGCTTGCACAGACATTTATAAATTGAGCTCATTTTTTATTTTTCAATATTTTTCTGTGCACATTGGGGATGTTAATGCCAATTATGTTTTGTATCTATCCTGCAAATCACAGCAACATAACTTATTTGGTTTTCCTGTAAGTGTGAGTCAAAATTGGTCCATCGCCACAGTGCGCTTAATTGCCAGTGGCCAAGTACAGCACTGCTCAGAATGGCACAAAATATTCAGATCAATAAGATCAGATGAAAACCTTGACCTACTGAGCTGTAATTTAGCAAAGTTGGCATTATTACCTCTATCATACCCTCTGTAAAAAGGCTAAAATATTGGACAAGTAGATCTCGAGTTACAAATTAAATTACCAGCTTCCCTTTGGAATTTCCATACGCCTTTCGAGTCATGTTAAATAGACACCTTTCTGAACATAAATGTGAAGTTTCGTGCTCATTTGATGTAATTTTCACCTGATCCCAACCCTAAACTTTTTCTTATATATTTATACCATGTACAACTTGCTCCTATACAGGGTGTCCCAGAAAAAATTACCGGGCAAATGAATTCGGACGTAAGTCGAGAAAAAGATATTAGAATCTAAAAATCTAAACATCAGCGTGTAGCCCATCTTATTCTGCATCTTATACGTTAATTTTACTGGAATCGGATGACTGATTGCGAAGAAATGAGTGATTACATAACGCATGCTCCAATTCACTTCATTCCAAGTTTGAAAGAAAGATCATTCAACACAATGCGCACTGTCAATGGGCTTCATATTTTGTTCGGTGAAATCCTTTTCGTTCTTTTTAAACAATCTGTTTCTTGGAAAACATTTCATTAGGTTTTGTTCAAATTTGAAAACCTGCACGATATTGAAAATGACAGCCTGCAAGCAAGATGATGCTCCGTACTTGTAAATATCTTTTTTTCGTTAATGTTGATAAATGTTGATTAAAGAATTTTACAAAAAGAATTACTACCGGCTTAAGGATACGATACATGATTTACCGACAAGTTACTGACGAGTGCTATTCACAGATTAAAGAATAACAAATCCACTGGGATTGATGGTATCCCTGGTGAATTTTTTAAACACTCCATTGATCAAGTTAATGAGTTTCTTACATGTATAACTCGTATATTCAATGCTATTTTTGATACAGGGTATTTTCCAAATGCTTGGACGCAAGGTATAATTGTGCCATTACATAAGAAAGGTGATACATTAAATACAAATAATTATAGAGGTATTACACTTTTAAATGTTTTCAATAAGGTATTTACCAGCGTCCTAAATACTCGTCTTACTGAATGGTGTGATGAATATGAGTACTGTTGATAATATTTTTGTTCTTCATGGTATTATTCAAAAAACCCTTATTCATAAGGGTGGTAAATGTTATTGTCTTTTTGCTGATTTTTCACGTGCTTTTGACTCGGTGCCAAGAGAAATTGGTGTATGAAATCTGAAATTGGTGTATGTGGAAAAATGTTTGATATAATAAAGTGTATGTGCAAGAAAGTATTTTCATGTGTTAGGGCAAATCAACATTTGTCTGAGTATTTTGAATGTCCAATTGGGCTGCGACAAGGTAGTATGGAGAGTCCACTTCTCTTCTCATTATGTATTTCAGATCTATATAATTTGTTAATGAAATATGGTGATAAAGGGATAAGGTTTTTGCCAGATCATACGGAAGTAAAGATTTTAATGTATGCTGATGATGTATTAATTGCTGATTCCCCAAACTTCAGCGTCACATCACTGCTTTAAATAAATTTTGTAAACAGTGGAAAATGAATGTTAACATCGATAAGACAAAGGTAATGGTATTTCGAAAAGGAGGTAGACTTAATTAGACATGATGAAAGATGGTTTTTAAATGGTAAGGTTATTGAATGTGTAAAGTCGTACAAATATCTTGGTGTTAATATATCCACTGGAAATAAATGGGGAAAAGCAACAACATGTTTAGCTGAACAAGGCCAAAAGGCATTGTCTGCTCTAATCGGTGTGTCATATAAAGTTGGTTTTCTCTCTTATGTACCATTCTTTAAGATTTTTGACTCATGTCTTTTACCTATATTATTATATGCATCTGAAATATGGGGTATTCAATCATACAAGTCGATTGAAAATATACAAGTGAAAGCGTGTAAAAAAAAAAATCTTGGCGTTTCTATTCATACTGCAAATGTTGCTGCTGTGGGTGAATGTGGTCGGTACCCGATCCACGTAAATACTGTTTTAAGGTGGACAAAATTGTTACAAATGTCATCTAACCGTTTTCCGAAAAAATGTTACAAAATGTTGTATGATTTAGATCAAGAACAAAATGTCACCACTTGGGCTACCCTTGTTAAAAACATGATTTTTCGTCTTGGATTTGGTTATGTATGGATAACACAAGATGTGGGCTGTGTGGAAATTTTTATGTGTACAATTTCAAGACGATTGTGTGATATTGCGTCCCAAGAATGGTTTGCTGTTGTGTGTAATACTCCCAAGTTAAGAACATGTAGAAATTTTAAAACATTGTTGACACCAGAAAAATATTTGCTTGAAATTTATGATTATCGTTATCGTAAGTCTCTTTCTAGACTTAGATGTTCAAATCACATGTTGAAGGTCGAAATGGGTAGAAGGGAAAATATTGATTATTACGATCGTATGTGCTCACTTTGTAACACCACAAGCATTGAAAATGAGTATCATTTTATTATGTCATGTCCGTTTTTTGTAGATATAAGATCTGAATTGTTACCATCATGGTCTATAAATGCATCAAATGAAGCCAAATTTATTTCACTAATGAGCACCGAAAATGCTCATGACTTACAATGTTTATCTAAATATGTTTTTTATGCAATGAAAATTAGAGATTCGATCGAATTAAATTATGGTAGTGATGTTTTGTTTGTATTATGTACTAAATATATTGTATTGTGGGCCTGTGGCCTTGAATTACATGATAATAAATGAACTGAACTGAACTGACAAGTTACTCATTTTGGAATGCGATCATGAATTTTGAAGAAAACAAAATTTCAACAGGCTTCGAAGGAACTCGAACCAACGATTCCAAGCATCATTGATTATCAGTCCCGGTCTTTACCGCTCGGCCACGGAGGCAGATGTTCAGATGAGTGTAATAATAAAAGATAAATCTCATAATGCTATCTTTAGCCTTTTGTTTACATAAAAATGATGTATTTGGTAAAGATAGATTGGCCGTTTTATGCATAAATAGCACGAACGTTTGGGAAAGGCCTCAAACAAATAATAAAGACACTGATACGATGATGAAATTGCATAAGTCGGGGAATATCTGCGTCGCATCGTTTTAGGAATTTGACCCGTAAAATTTACGACGTTAAGACATTATCATTCGAAATCAAAGATATTTCAGCAGTATATGGCCCCATTTTTTTCTCTAGAGTGTTTTGAACATGTATGTGAAATAGCTTCAACAATGGTTCGCTGCATAATGGTAAAAACAGCCTTGACCTGAAAAAGGGCGAGAGGTGCCATATTTACGGATTCAGGCTAAATTCAAAATTGGTATAAAACGTTTTGTTTTTAATCGATTACAAAAATTCACTTTTGTCATTAAAAGAAATTGTGTCTGGCGTGAATTACACTACAGTTTTTATTCCTAGGGCTCTTTGATTTCTTCAAATTTTTTTTTTTTTATAATAATAGGGTGAATCCCTAGACCTCTATAATTACGCACAAAAGATCGCCTCCCATTTCTCACACCCATTAATATTTTTGGAATATTTCCAAAAAATTGTAATGCAAAGTTTAATTTTTTTTAAACGTCAACATTAATGTTGAATGGTATTAAAAATCACACATAAAGCTGTAAGCACTTGATCATTGTCATTCTTGGCTCAAATGTTAAATAAATGTAATAATAAACTCATGATGAACGAATAATATTAATGTATCAAATAAAATAAATTTAGAGGACTGAGCAGAATCTTTATCAATGGCAAGTGACAATGCAACACACAAACAAGCATTCATTGTCTATTCCATAGCAACACGTGGACATAGGGTAAAATTATGGATTCAATCATGTTTCACCGTTGTTCATCACCGTTTAACAAGCACCGTCCGCGTGGTTTATTTCGCTAGGGCAGCTTTAGGGCAGCGTTAGGGGCCAGTGATTGGGTTGAGGTGAGGGTGTTAGTCTGCAAGGTTGATCTCGGATCGGAATTGAACAATGACCACAATGGGCTTCCTTTAGGCTTTGTTGGCCATTTTTGCATTACAATGAGTGCATGTGCACCAGTAGAGTCAATCTAGCAGTGGATTAGCGTGACGTTCTTGCCAGTTTCGCCCGCAACGCTACTGACTGTCCATTGAGGGACAACCTGAATTGAAGATTATGAAATATGCAAGCAAAATAGTATCGGCTATATGTAATCTTTGAACGTGATATCTTGATATCGTGTTTAGTTTAGTTAAGCATAATATAAATAAGCAAAGTGACGTATTTGGAGGTTCTAAAGGTTATATGAGGATCAATGTTTGTCAATACCTAGCCTTTAGGTAGACACGTTTGTTCGCTTTTTGTGTTACTATTGCAAATACATCAATTTACCTTATTCAGTGAAAAGTAAAAGGAATTCACTTTTCAGCAGTATGAATGAAGTCAGTAACGAACCTGAACGAAGGATATTTCTTTGGACAACACCAAAATCTTTGGCGACAGTATTCACGAAGTGTATGAGCTTCGTGGAAGGGGTGAGTTCATTTAACACAGCATTTTACAAGCTAAAAAATAAGGGTTGGTAAACTATACCCCTTCATTCCTGTTCTAATAATTTTAATAACGAATGAGAATACCGCATCTCTTTTATGCTGACTCTAAAAAAAACACCCAAAAAACAAAAAACCTGGCTGTCATCTTAAAAATATTTATTGTGCTTTAATGAATCAGTAACACAACCTCACTATGCAGTGGCATCTCTGACGTATCGTTACTGACTATATTGAAAGTAGCTAATTTTAAATTAATTTCATTGTATTCATTACATAAGCATAATTACAGAGATGGTGTAGTTGAAAACCAATTACTATGAGTTTCGTGCGGATTCTGAATCGGGTGTGTGTAAAGAACGAATATCTGGAATTAACTATCCAATGTTTTAAAATCTTGGTTACTTTTTAGGTGCAGATCATCAAGGAGCCACTGGTCGCAGCTAATTGTTTTGGTCCAGAGTGCACGGCAGCAGAAGATGACGAAATGCAGAAAATATACACAGACGGCATCGTTTCCCCAGAATCCCAAGCGGCAAAAGTGGCGTTAGCTTTCGATGATAGCATAGCCACATTCCAGTGGGTCAAACAGATGTTGGAATCACCGTTTACTGGCAAGTCTTTCGTTTTCGTTCACGACCAAGCTTTCTGTCTACGATTCAATTATGCCAACATACCACAGGGATATACACACACATTTCTTATACGTAATCCGTATAGGTCATTTCCATCATGGAAGAAGATTATGGTCAAACTATTGCCATCGTTAATTGATAAACCATTCACAGATATGCCAAAGTACATGGTTCCTGCAAAGTTTGGTTATGGCGAGCTATACGATCTTATGGTCCACGTCCAGGAGAATTTAGGCCACACACCAATCATCATTGATGCTGATGATTTGCAAGCGAATCCTTCGTCAGTTCTACGGCAATATTGTCATCTCCTGGGTTTGGAGTTCAACGAGTCGATGCTCAAATGGGAACCTGGAGATAAGATAGTCGACACGTGGATCGCGTCTAAGAAAATTCTGCAAGGGAATAAGATGGAAGAAGGCGGGTACTTTGAAGATGCATTTAAGAGTACAGAGTTTCATCCTCCAAAAGAATATCCATCTCGCGGACAGATTGATCCTGATCTCCTACCATTGATCGATCAATGTATGCCACTTTATGAGAAAATGTACAGCATGCGAATTCGACCATGATAACTCACGATGAATGACTTAATGTAAATAACATCATTATATTGTAACATTATAATTATTTGACTACTGTCTGTTCAATTAGCTTGGATTTTTGTATATTTAAGATATTTGAAAAAAAATGTGGTCAAAATCATCAAAGAAAAGTGTTAGCACAGCCTTAGACCCAACGTGATTTATACTTTTCAAATTCCAAAGTTCAATTGAATATATGAATACAAAAGCCACCCAAGTCCATACTTTGGCCAAATTGAGTTAAGCATGGGAAAGTGTTGCTATACATAGGCCTGTCATATGTATGAAAGAACAACTCAAATTCATCCTCTGTGTCTATTGAGCATGTGAAAAATAGCATGTATGAAAGAATCAACCCAAGTCCATGATTTGAGTCTTGTAACACATTGATTGAAATCCAGTATGTATAAAAGTCCACTTGTAACACATTCATTGCTGGAGAGTGACTTTTGAAAAAAAAATGGGTTTAATCAAGGAAAGTGTGTGGTTTATATTACATGGCAGAATGCTTATCAACATTATATATAACTGTGTGCTTTATTTTGTATTATCTTACTAGTGGTAATCTCATTCCAACGTTATTGTCTTAGTATATGATTCAAAAAACCACCCAAGTCCAGAATTTAAAATGAACCCCACGAAGTCCCTGAAATGCTAATCGTCATACCTAATACAGTTTAACCCACCCATTTGGACGTACAACTTACCATATTGACCAGGTAAATCTAAATGAAGGAATTAAAATGATACACGGGTTTTTTTTCTCAAAATCACTTCCCATGGACTTAGGTGGGTTTTGGATTCATGTATTCAATTCTAAACCCGATTTCTTTTCAAATTTGCCTCATTTAGGCAGTTACTTGGATCCACCAAAAGTGTTCGCGACCTTTTCACAAATCGAATGGAACGATCCATTCTCAACCTAGGACATGGACCCTACAGTTAGAACGCTGGACAACCGATTCATTTGTTATGCACAGTCGCGCTAAAAGTCGATCGATACATGTTAAAATCAGCACAATTCAGAGATACACCTTTTTGCTAATTCAATTGAAAAATTCAAGTGACATAGAAAGGTAATAATAATATCGGTAACCAGTGAACCCTTGAACGTTATAATTATTATACTGTTTACTTAAGCAAAAAAATAAAGTGAATAATTGGACGTTGGACTTTTTGTCAACAACTGTCAGGCGTTACAAAAATGATATTTTGACAAGTTTTTTTAAAAATATTTCAAATACCTCAATGCACCTTATTCATCGAACAGCGAAAGGTAGTCACCTCTTAGCAGTATGGATGAAATCAGTAACCAACCTCAACGTAGGATATTTCTTTGGACAGCACCAAGATCTTTAGCCACGGTCTTCACCAAGTGTATGAGCTTTGCGGATGGGGTGAGTTCATGTACGACTACCCTAGTTATGCTTCGTAGTGACAACTGAATACCCAGCAAACACAAAAACGATTTAAATAGGTTATATTTTGGCTTTTGGTTTAGGTAAAAACGTTTTTTAATAACATTAAAATGTCGGGTTATATAAAGGTCATGATATCGTTTTAAAACGTTTTGTATGAAAACACACTACAACAGTATTTTTAAATGTTTTCAAAAAATGTTATTGTAAACTATTTTTGCAAACATTTTTGCCAAATATTGTGTCAATACTTAAATCACATTATGTTCTTAAAATGTTTTTTTTTTTTCAAAACCTTTTAATAACATTTAAATGTCGGGTTATATAAAGGTCATGAAAACGTTTTTAAAACGTTATTGAAAATATTTTGGGCAAACATTTTCGCAAAATATTTTTTCAACTTCCCCAAAATAACATTCTGTTTAGAATGTTTTGTATCAAGTTTTCAAGAATGTTTTTGGAATGTTATTAAAACGTTTTATACCCTTTATATAACCCGACATTTAAACGTTTTCTGTAAAACATTTTTGTTTGCTGAGCAGTAGATTATCAAAAATGTTTTTAAAGGTTATGAAAACGTTTTATACTCTTAATATACCCTTTATATAACCCGACATTTAAACGTTTTCTGACAACCTTTTATAACCTTTTGCGAATGATGTCGAAAACGTTTTGTGTTTGCTGGGTAATTTCATATCGTGTCGGACATATGAAAATATTCTCTCGCGACTTTGGTAATTGTGTGCCATAGCGCGACTGACAAGCGGCGTCCGTGTACCGCGCCGTTGTACCGCGTCGTTGTGACAAGATGGCGCTCTGAAGTTCTAAAAACGACAAACTCGGTCAAAAGGTCAATTTTGTCGCAACTGCGCAGCCTCAGTGCAACCAGAATATGGTTGCAAAGTCGGTCACTTTTTTTACATAGTATTCTCAGTCATCAACCCAGACAGTTGGCGAATGAGGGCAGCAGTTAATATCGAACCAATTCTGATCTTATAAATTGCAACACGAATGAGAACACATAAATCTCTTTTTTATGCTTATACTAATCAAAACAATCTGGTATGGCGACCGTATGACGCGTTATGACACATCGCAGAGGATGTTTAAAGACATTCCCACAACCCAATGGGGTTTCTGACCTTGTATGTCTGGCTTTTGTACACATGTGGTATAGTTGGTCATACCTTGCATTGGAATTGTGTGCAAATATCTGGTGTTTTCATCCTATTATTTAACATTCAAAACATCGAGACTTAGGAATAAAATTAATACAGTAGGACAATATGAATGTTTCCTGTAAGAAAATCAAATATCAGTCCTAAGTCTCAACTATTAGCTCGTTGGCTGCAGTTTTAAAATTACCATTTTGTGTGTGTGGCAATGGGGACTTTGCCCTTAAAATTAGGTTATATTGATCAAATTTCCCAATCATAGTGCATTGTAGGAATGCCTTTAAGCCTCCTCTGGACACATCGGTTACAGTGCCTCAGTTGGCAGTGGCGGTCTCTATACCGAGTTTTACCTCAATAATTGATAGTAAAGTATGAAAGTATTTCTCGTTGGTCGCAGTATTTAATGACGCACGATAATCTAATCCTGTAGAGTGTATGCACGCGCGTATAAAGACGGGTATTCGGGACGCATGTGGAGCAACTGTGATAAGCAATGACGTCACTGCCAATCTGGAGGTAAAACGAATTATAGACAATTGCTGCCGAATATTGCACTCCAAATTAGAAATAATTTTCTTTAAAGCCTGTTGTCTTTGTGCTTTTATAATGTTGGAAGTAAATGAAAAAGAAAGATGGAAATTGTATAATAACACAATGTATCAATTGGATGATTGAATGTGTCATATGTTATTAACTGCTTAAATCATGCGATATAAGTCATAGGTTTGTCCCGCATAATGGTGCAGATCGAGACTTTATAGTTGGAAACAGGAGTAATCTCTGTACCAAGTTTGCCATAATGAGTCTGGTGGCAATAATCTATGCGAAGGCTTAATCTAGTAATTCGATGATTAAATAACTAACTAATAAATCTAATGATTTTAAAATGTTGATTACATTTTAGGTTCAAATCATCAAGGAGCCTATAGCCACAGCTCATATCTTTGGCCCAGAGTGCAACGCAGCAGAAGATGACGAAATGCAGAAAACATTCAAGGATGGCATACCTTCCTCAGAATCTCAAGCGCAAAAAGTGGCATTAGCTTTCGATGAAAGCAAAGCTACATTCAAGTGGGTCAAACAGATGTTGGAATCACCATTTCCTGGCAAGTCCTTCGTTTTCGTCCACGACCAAGCTTACTGTCTACGATCCAATTATGACAACATACCACGTGGATATACACACACATTTCTTATACGTAATCCATATAGGTTATTGCCATCATGGAAGAAGTTTATGGTTAAACTGATACCATCGTTTGTTGATAAACCTTTCGCAGATATGCCAAGGTACGTGGTTCCTGCAAAGTTTGGATATGGGGAGCTATACGATCTTATGGTCCACGTCCAGGAGAATTTAGGCCACAATCCAATCGTAATTGATGCAGATGATCTTCAAGCGAATCCAGCGTCAGTTATGAGTCAATATTGCCATCACGTGGGTGTGGAATTCAAAGAATCAATGCTACAATGGGAAGCAGGTGATAGAATAGTTGGTACGTGGATCATGTCTAAGGTGCACCAGCAAGGGGATAAGATGGAAGAAGGCGGGTTCTTTGAAGATGCGTTTAAGAGTACGGAGTTTCATCCTCCAAGAGAATTGCCATCTCGTGAACAGATTGATCCTGATCTCCTACCATTGATCGATCACTGTATGCCGCTTTATGAGAAAATGTATAGCATGCGAATTCGGCCATAATATTATAAACTCATAATGAACGAATAAAATGTAGGGGTGATACAAAAAAAAGTGTGTGTACCACAGAGTGGTGAATTATAATGGGGGTAAATGGAGATGGGTACGTATTCTTTGCAAGTCGTCCGGCGGGTTGGGGGTGGGGGGGGGGGGGGTTATGGTTTTTGGTACAGATATTTGGGCAGCGTTTTGATATTACGCCTTAAAAGTGCAGAAAACCAAAGCCATAATATCGTTGCTGGGCGGGAAAAACCTCATACGTAATTCCAGAGGTCAAATGCAAAACCTAATGTGTAAAAGGTGGGCCCCAATTACAAATTCTCATGCAATGTTGCTCAATTGTTTGTGTGTCAACTTGAGGAAAATGTCCCAACACACCTGGTGCTTCCCTTCCAACTGTAAATTGCCTAAGTGTCTGTTAATAATCAAAAGAGCAACACAATGTCCTATGTAAGTCCTGTTAATTTTAACACTTTTTTTGCGTCTCACACCAAATGGCAAAATCGTTATATATGAGGTTTAGCTGGGCCGGCTTTATGATGTTTTGCATTTGATCTTTGGAATTACATATTCCATAGTTAGACCAGGTATAAAGTTAGACCTGGTCTAATTTGTTTTATGCATACGGACCATAATGTTTAATCAATTTTATGTGATTTTTAATTGTTAATAAACTATTTTTAACACGTGGAAATTTAATACATGATCTAACAGTGTAGTATAACCTTTGACCCTAATGTCATACTGTTTACTTAAGCACACGTGACGATGTTCCAGGCCTATCAAAATATACAGCACTGTTTTCTAGTTGCGAAGTTATTTCTATATTTGTTTTAACATACCTCAATTCACCCAATTCAATGAAAAACGACAGAAAATCACTTTTCAGCAGTATAGATGAAATCAGTAACGAACCTAAACAAAGAATTGTTCTTTGGACAGTAGAGTTGCATAAGACAGATATCAAAATATTCAAAAGTTAATACTGAGTTTACAGCAATACAGATATGAACTTTAAAAAAGTCGATGACGATGTTCTCATCGCCATCTTCTGACACATCGCCATCTCTCGACACATCGCCATCTCTCAACATACAAGTGAGACCTTTGAACATCAAACCGTACTGTTTACATGCAACAAATAAACACAGAGTGACGTATTTGAACTTTATCTGAGAATCCATAACTGTCAGGCGTTCCAGGTTTCGGGACAAGTTTGTTCCCTTTTTTGTTTCAACATTTCAAATATTCCAATTCAATTCACCTTATTCATTCATATCACCTTTCAGCAGTATGGATGAAATCAGTAACGAGCCTAAACGAAGGATATTACTTTGGACAATACCAAGATCTTTGGCGACTGTCTTCACCAAATGCATGAGCTTTGCAGAAGGCGCGAGCTCATTAATTTACAACTATCAAATTTAGGAACACTATATCATGATATCCCTCCAATCCTGATCTAATAAACTGCAAAACGAATGAGTACATGTAGATCTCTTTTTATGGCAATTTTAATCAAAAAGAAACTCACGGTGAATGAATAACGTTAAGGTGGTACAACACCCCTGGCCAATTTTGTGCCTATTTTTAGAAATTATAGCGCATTGGTGACAAGTAAGATATGTATATTATAGGGGCAAGGACTACAACTACTGCACTGGAAATTTTATTTCAGCACAGACAACAGTTATGGAGTTACAGTCAAAATGAGGGAAAAACAATATTTGATTAATAAATCAATAACTATATTTATTTATTTATTTATTTATTTATTTATTTATTTATTTATTTATTTATTTATTTATTTATTTATTTATTTATTTATATCATTTGTGCAGGTTAAAACAGTTCAATCGAATGTAACATGTGGATGCTGTTAGTATGTGCAAAGATAAATCTGGCAATTACATCCAACTGTTTTAATCTCGATTCAATTTTAGATTCAGATCATCAAGGAGCCATTCATCACAGCTAATGTCTTTGGTCCAGAGTGTAACGCAGCAGAAGATGACGAACTGCATAAGACATATGCAGAAGGAATTCATTCCACCCCAGAATCCCAAGCAGCAAAAATGGCTTTAGCTTTCGATGATAGCATAGCTACATTTCAGTGGGTCAAGCAGATGTTGGAATCACCGTTTCCTGGCAAGTCTTTCGTTTTCGTTCACGACCACGCTTTCTTGGATCCACGTGGATACACACACACATTTCTTATACGTAATCCGTATAGGTTATTTCCATCATGGAAAAGATTTTTGGTTAAACTAATGCCATCGTTTATTGAAAAACCATTCTCAGATATGGCAAAGTACGCGGTTCCTGTAAAGTTTGGCTATGGCGAGCTATACGATGTTATGGTTCACGTCCAGGAGAATTTTGGCCACACGCCAATCGTTGTTGATGCTGACGATCTGCAAGCGAATCCGGCGTCAGTTCTGCGACAATATTGTCATTCTCTGGGTATGGAGTTCAAAGAGTCCATGCTACAATGGGAAGCTGGAGATAAGATCGTCGACACGTGGATTGCCTCTAAGAATATTCTTCAAGGGAACAAGATGCAAGAAGGCGGGTACTATGAACATGCGTTGAAGAGTACGGAGTTTCATCTTCCTGAAGAATTGCCATCTCGCTAACAGATTGATCCTGATCTCCTACCATTAATCGATCAATATATGCCCATTTATGAGAAAATGTACAACATGCGAATTCGGCCATGATATCATACTTTAACGACAATAAAATTATAGATATTAATTTAGTAACCTGAACTTGAAGTGATAGGTAAGCAGATTTAAGCATACGTTATTACGGTAGAGTAACATACACTTTTCTTTTTTATTTATCATTTAATTTTTGTTGATTTATACACACAATGTGTTTTGTTGCGTATCCTTAGGGTTAAAGACCACTAATAGGCCTGGGCGATACATTGAAATACGATGAGGAACTATTTGTTTTCATGGCATTCGAAAAGACTGCATTAAAATCGCTGAAATTGATCAAGTTATATAGCCAAAAAAGTACTTTTTAGAGTTTGATGCTTCAAAATGGTACATTTTCTCTCATTATATGACATTTTTTGATGTAATAGTACCAAAATTCATACGCACGGCTTCGGTTTTAGTAAATAGTCGCCTTATCATATTGTAACTTTCAGCTTCGAGAGCGCACTGTCATTTTAAGGTGTTTACGGTTCAATGCGTTAAAACAAGAAAAGTCTCAGATGAATTTTTGAGCATTTGGCATCTAAATCATATAGTTTCACCTGATATTGGTGGCATTGAACTGTGAGAGTTCTAAATATGAGAAAATTCCACCCGAAATTAGGCATTTTCCCATTGAAACACGTGTAATACATAATTAGTGGTATTTAACCTATAGAAACACTAAATTCTATGGATCTGATATTCGTCATAGAGACTTTTCTGGCTATTTTTTGCTTACATTTCTCAATATTTAACTGCATTTGCCCTGGCAAGAAAACGTGCATCTTCTTCGACTACTAAGATATGTTTTAGAACCCGTTGAGGTAGTAACGGGTTGAGGGGGGGAACTTGTGGCATTAGTATTGGGTTTACGGCTGGTTTCTGTGATTTCAGGGCTTCTAAATTAAACAACCTTCGCTTCCCTGCGTATACATATAGAAAGCTTAATGATGATGAAAAGTCAATGTTGATGATCATATAGACATGCCACTTTGTTAATTAGACCCACATGCACATTTTGTTGGTGATTTCCTTGCCCTAAATAACGTACATAGGCCTATACGTGTAAATACAGTATAGGCCTAGGCTAGGCATTTTGCTTAAGCTTTAAGGCGCATGTAAGGCCTATAGTCACGTGTAAAATAAAACCTAGTCTTTGTGTACACGTTGTCTATGGGCCTCTACAGCATCCTGTGTGGCCTCACTCTATCCTAACTCAAGCCGGAACCCTAACTTGATCTATAACTCTATTTTAAACAAATATCTAATCCTCTGACCTAGCCGTATCTCTATCCCTATCCATGAGCCTAACCCTATTCCTAATGCGAACCTGACCCTAATCAACAATTCTAACACTAAACAGCAATCCTATATCGGAACACTAACCCTAAATCAATCTTAGTCTGATCTGATCGTGCTAGGACAGGCTACAGATACGAATCTCCAGATATAGTCCTAGGTTGAAGCAAAAACAGCGAAACAGTCATCATACAGGGTGTCCGAAAATCATTGATATTTTACTCGTCATGCTGTTTTCCAGAAATTTTCTTGTTAAAACATGTATTGCAAATGTCAATGTTTACATTCATGTCATTTTACCTGAGATTGGAGCACCTTTGTGCTTATATAGGTTAAAGACCACTAATAGGCCTGGGCGATACATTGAAATACGATGAGGAACTATTTGTTTTCATGGCATTCGAAAAGACTGCATTAAAATCGCTGAAATTGATCAAGTTATATAGCCAAAAAAGTACTTTTTAGAGTCTGATGCTTCAAAATGGTACATTTTCTCTCATTATATGACATTTTGATGTAATAGTACCAAAATTCATACGCACGGCTTCGGTTTTTAGTAAATAGTCGCCTTATCATATTGTAACTTTCAGCTTCGAGGGCGCACTGTCATTTTAAGGTGTTTACGGTTCAATGCGTTAAAACAAGAAAAGTCTCAGGTCAACCTATGTTGAATTTTTGATCATTTGGCATCTAAATCATATAGTTTCACCTGATATTGGTGGCATTGAACTGTGAGAGTTCTGAATATGAGAAAATTCCACCCGAAATTAGGCATTTTCCCATTGAAACACGTGTAATACATAATAAGTGGTATTTAACCTTAGATGAAATTGAGTGAAAGGTATATTTGGACTTGGTCTTTATATATCGTTATAATGTACTTAAAAAGTAGTGAAGCTAGTTAAAATACAAATCTTTTTAGCAATGAAAAATTAAATCACTCAAAAATTACTGAATTCAGTACATTTGATAAAATATCAGATATTGCGTCTTTCATTACCACATTATACACTATATTTTGACTAATAAGTTCCAAGAAAAAGACCGAATGATTTGAGAAAGAACACGTTTTCTATTGTGTCATATCTGATCCCAAACAGCCTTTTTAAATACAGTAACTATTTTGAACTTTTGAAATCTGCTCTTTTATTGGTAATATAAATAACGTTTTACAGTGAGATCAGCATGTATTGTGGAATTTACTCGTTGTAGTAACTATTTTGTAATTCCACGTTCATAAACAACAGCAACAACAACAACAACAACAACAACAACAACAACAACAACAACAACAACAACATCAACAACGACAACAACAATAACAACAACAACTAGTGGCAAATGGTGGTCATAGACCACAAACCTAGCTGGGGCATGTTGGTGTTGTGGGGTGGGGGTATCTGACCCCTGCAAAATGTTCCAAAATGTTTCCCTGATCATACGGTTTGCTGTCACCGAGTTTGAGCCTTGTGCCCCTTACAGATGTCCAGATAATGCAATTCAAAGATTTGGCCCCAGGTGACCTTTCACCTGACCCCTGCACAATGTTCCAAAATGTTCCCCTGTTCATGAAGTTTGTTGTCACCAATATTAAGTCCCATACCCCTTACATACTACAGAAAATGAATTTTTAAGATTTTGACCCCTTAATTTATTGTCACCGAGTTTGAGCCCCATACCCCTTACAGATGTCCAGATAATGCAATTGCAAGATTTTACCCCTTTAATGTCCTTTGACCCCAATTCTGTGTACAAGTTATAGGCATGTGGTATAGCCGATGCATATGTGCAAATGACGTCATTGTGCTATATAATATGTGGCAGAAGAAGCATTTTGAAAGTATTTGCTTATATACGAGAAATGCCCCTTTAATGAGCTTTCACCCCAATTCTGTTTACATCCTATGGGTTTCACGGGTATGCGGTATTTACTGGTGCGGAAATCCAATCAATCACATTGTGCTTATCGTATGTATTTCGTTAATTTAGTGTGTATGACATTGGCAACCAATCGAGAAAAAAAGAACATTAATTGCTATAAGCTTAAGTGTTGTAAAGCAGGTAAGCGTTTCATAAACTTATCTTTGATTTCCAAAATAAGGGATATTTTAGTCATTATATGAGGCCAATATGAGACTAAATACACAAAGGTAAACATTGATAGATTTGTTCTCCGCAACGGTGACATTGTGCACGTACCTACAACATGGCAGTCAGATGTAAATTATATCGGTATCACTGTACCTTTGCATATAAGTTAAAATGGGCCTAAAATGGTGTTATTTCAAGGCTAATCGCAAATGTTTTTCAATTTTGATTCCCCACCGTATAGCGCGCGAGTTGGTAAATGGAAAGTGTACAGACCTTGTATTGGTTGTAAGCACTGTCGTGAGCAAAACGTGGGGGAGGAGGAGAAGAGGGGGGTCGATCTTCTACTAGCGGTTCGAAATATACTTCCACATGTTGTATTATAATATTAGACCAAATGGACATTAGGGACGCACCCTTTGATTCTCAGGGAGGGGGACTTGGGAGTTTTGGTCAGGCGGATTTTTTTCAGTTTTAACGTAGACCTTTATACAGAGTTAGGTGGGTAATTTGGTTTTTTTTAGCTTATCAGTAAAAAAACCCCCCCCATGCCCCCATCTACCCTTAGAAGTTTACAAGAAAAGGGGCGATGAAGTGTTGAGTGCGCGCAAAGACATTGAAGTGTTCCTATCTGCTGAATGACATCAAAATAATTTAAGCCTGGGTTTTTGATTCTCACTGCATGGATTTTTAATTGTACTGTGCAACGTGGCAACAGTTTTGTATTGTATATGGTATTGGTATGTGAAGGTGTTACAAAAATATCACTTTTTGAAGACAGTTTTTTTCTTGGCAAGTTTGTTCCATTTTTGTTGTAATATTTGAATTACGTCAATTCACCTTATTTATTGAACAGTGAAAGGAAATCACTTTTCAGCAGTATGGATGAAATCAGGAACGAGCCTAAACGAAGGATATTGCTTTGGACAGCTCCAAGATCTTTGGCCACGGTCTTCACCAAGTGTATGAGTTTCGCGGAAGGGGTGAGTTCATTTAACACTACTGTACGCCTATATCGTCTTTAGATGCGCGTATACCACGCTCGTTAACTTGAGTGTGTGGTACCCAAAAGTTTATCTCCTTATACCTTATGACCCCCTTTAGATATTTCATTTTCTTTTTACATTTAAAAATATATGACCATAAATAGAAGGGGTGGCCTATCCGCTGTGTCCTAGCAGAGCATCAGTGAATGTGAGACATAACATATTTAATGCGAGGATCACTGAGGATACATGCCAGAAAAAATATATAAATAAAGAATGGAGCTGAGGCAAACTGGCACTATAATAGAGGAGACACAAAAATTGGTACCGTTCGGATTCGAACCAGCGCGCACTCACGATTACATGTCGCTGAGTTCACCACCACACGTCACAAAAAGTTCATGGTGGATCTGCCAGCGAATTAAACATGTAATTCGCCGGCAGATCAGCCATGAGCTGTTGTGGCGTGTGGTGGTGGACGATGTAATCGCGAGTGCGAATCCAAACGGTTCTTATTTGTTCTTTCCTCTATTATAGCATCAATTTGCCTTATAGCATCAGTTTGCCTTCGCTTTATTAAAAATACATGTTATAAGTTTTCAAGTTGTGTCTTTGGGACCAAGATATCATTTGCCTTTCAGCAGTTAAAATATTTGCACCCCTGTGGCCCAAGTACTGCTCGTACTGTCGAGTTTTGTGATTGGCGTTATTAAAATAAGAAAGAATATGGGCCGAAAGTCAAAATATCCATATAGGCTATTTCCATCATGGAAGAAGGCTTTTGTGAAACTTATGCCATCGTTTATTGATAAACCATTCGCAGATATGCCAAGGTACTTAGTTCCGGAGAAGTTCGGCTATGGGGAGCTATACGATCTTATGGTCCATGTCCAGGAGAATTTAGGCCAATCTCCAATCGTTATCGATGCTGATGATCTGCGAGCGAATCCATCTTCAATTCTTCGACAGTATTGTCATCTGCTGGGACTGGGGTTCAAGGAGACAATTGTAAAATGGGAAGCTGGAGATAAAATTGTCGAAACGTGGATCGCGTCAAACAAGGTTGTGCAAGGGAACAAGATGAAAGAAGGTGGTGGGTTCTACGAAATAAATAAGAAAGAATATGGGCCGAAAGTCAAAATAGCAAGAGGATCTTTAGCAACTGCTGATTTGCTGACAGCTTCAATCCACCAATGGCATTGGTATGTTTTTTACCCATAACCGACCAACGTTGAAATTTGAGCTTGCATAAGCAGCCGTTTTTTCCACTACATTTCTTTTTCTCTTTTTTGATATATTGTTGGGAGGTCTTTTCAATAAAAATATTGCTTTTGTCCAGCTCAGACGTACATTATTTAGTTTATTATCAATTGGATTCTTGAATCTGTAAACTTTAAGAACAAACCATGCGTCAAAATCAACGTTATAGTATCAAATCCCTTCATGCCTAGCGGTACCGGAATAAAGAAGTTAAGTATTTAATTAGCCCTAGAAGTTGTGATGTAACAGGAATATTTACCAGAGCAAAGTATCTACAATATTCGCGAATTATTGTTTTAAAGACTTTTTGTTTATTTATTCATTTGTATATCTCGATTGTGTGGTTGGAAACAGGTGTACAGTGGCGTGCAAAAGAAACTTGAAAATAACTACCCACCCATGTATCTTGATTACATTTTAGGTTCAAATCATCAAGGAGCCAATATTCACAGCTAATAGCTTTGGTCCGGAGCGTAACGCAGCAGAAGATGACGAAATGCAGAAGGCATTCAATGAAGGCGTCGTTGCCCCAGAATTCCAAGCGGCAAAAGTGGATTTAGCTTTCGATGATAGCATAGCCACATTCAAGTGGGTCAAACAGATGTTGGAATCACCGTTTCCTGGCAAGTCTTTCGTTTTTGTCCACGACCAAGCTTACGGTCTACGATCAAACTATGACAACATTCCTCGTGGATATAAACACACATATCTTATACGTAATCCATATAGGCTATTTCCATCATGGAAGAAGGCTTAAGTGAAACTTATGCCATCGTTTATTGATAAACCATTCGCAGATATGCCAAGGTACTTAGTTCCGGAGAAGTTCGGCTATGGGGAGCTATACGATCTTATGGTCCATGTCCAGGAGAATTTAGGCCAATCTCCAATCGTTATCGATGCTGATGATCTGCGAGCGAATCCATCTTCAATTCTTCGACAGTATTGTCATCTGCTGGGACTGGGGTTCAAGGAGACAATTGTAAAATGGGAAGCTGGAGATAAAATTGTCGAAACGTGGATCGCGTCAAACAAGGTTGTGCAAGGGAACAAGATGAAAGAAGGTGGTGGGTTCTACGAAGATGCGTTTAAGAGTACGGAGTTTCATCCTCCAAGAGAATTACCATCTGAGAACAGATCGATCCTGATCTCCTGCCAGTGATCGATCAATGTATGCCGCTTTATGAAAAAATGTTTAGCATGCGAATTCGACCATGATAACATTTGATGCATGATGCATTCGCGGCTGGTGTGTAAGGGTTTTGGGTGATGGCATGGTAGTGGGTGAAAACCTCGCGTAGTTGTGTTTATATGTGCGTTTCTTTTCAGAACTATGTAAGGTCGCAGCCAGGATAGCGACTGTGGAATGTGGAGTGATGCGGACGGAAATATGGAAATGAAACGAGAAAGGAATCCCATGCATTTATTTTATTATATTTCATGACATTTTTGTTAACGTGGGACAGAGGTAGTAAATCTGGTGTATAATTCTCATGTGTGACTGGACACTACCGATAATCCTATTGCTGAAGAGGGTAATAAACTTCTACCTGTTTATATAGAATCCTTAAATAGTTCTTGTCTTTGTTTGCTTTGGTTAAACCCTGTTCAAGTGGTGGATAACAAAGCATTGTATTTTGTTTAGGTATGTATAACCAACAATTAACAATGAGAGGACATTCCTAAACCCCGTTGACTTGGGGATGATTTGAAATGACCACCAATTATGACTGTTTGATATTAATCACCAGAAATGTGGAAAAAGAGACACATGTAGAAACCAAAAGGTACAATTTTGTTGAAGGAACAGAGTTCAACAAACAATAACCCTGCTTCTGGATATCGTTTGAAGTCAAATGATATACCATTTTACATATCAAGCTTATGATATATATTTTCTAAACACGATATAAATCAAAATTGACCAGGGCCGACTTTACGGCTGATTCGTGGTGTCCAGTCACATATTACATTATTTATCAGGTACTTCATTGTTAGGGCTGTAAGGTAAAAAAAACTACTATTAAAATGTATTATAAAAGATCTTATGCTTTATTGTCTGGAGATAAAATTAGTCAGTGCATAGTAATACTTTAGTAGAAATATGGAACAAACAAAGAACGTTTGATAACATTCCGTGTTTAAAAACATTTGATATTAAAAAGTGTCCTGTTAAAACTCCTTATTACAAAATAACTTGTTTAGTAACATTTTAAAAGTTTTAAGAAGTTTGAGCTTTATTGTTTATTAAGTGTTATCCTTTGTTTTAACAGGGTCAAAAACTTGCTAGGATCTAAAGCTTGGCTGCTAGAAATAAGTGGTTTGAAAGGGTAAGGTAATGTAAGAGTTGAGATAATTTTGTTGCAGAAATTTATTATTTCACAATAGTTCAAATACTGTATGGTTTTACAAACACGATGTTGTATTGGTAACTAGACAATTGGAATAAGTAACCTGATGATGTGAGATGACTTTGGACGTAGCATGGTTTCAAAAATTCTTTAAAAGTGAGCTGCTGGAATTACAATGTAAATCTCTAGTTGTAACACTTTTTAAATATGCTAGGCGTTAAACCAAATTTTGTTATATACTATCTACATGTACCAAATTGTGAATACTCTCAATCATCTGGGAATCATACAATGAGAAAATAATTTCAATCTATTCAACCAGATTGATCCAAAACGTACCTTGGAGCAACCAACGTTGCGGTCAGTATAACATCACAACCCAGCTGAAGGTCAGTGGTACTGACCGCAATGTTGGTTGCTCCAAGGTACGTTTTGGATTAATCTGGTTGAATAGATTGAAATTATTCTCTCACTATCTACATGTACCTTTTCATATTTTGAAACCTATTCTTTTACACATCAAAAATGGTTTACAAGCTATTGCACTTTGAATATTTATCCAACGTATCCTATTTCTTATACCCCATGTTAACACCACGTTTAGCTTGTGGTTATATTATTTTATGTTATATATATTTATCAAACATCAACCTTTTATACTCTAATCTCAAACTAAACAGTGATGTTTAGCTATATAAAAATGTCGTTTAGCCTAATGGTAGAGCTGCAACGCTCTTTAAACACGCAGATGCACACGTTTGGAGGTGTTTTAGTACATTGGAGAAGTTTTTTTTTAGTACAATGTTACCCAGAATGTTCATGCCGAATTGAAATCGCTATGACTCTTTCGAGTAACAACCGTGCCAAAATGGGCTATTCCGGAAAAAAAGCAAACCCCCTATAGAGAAGCCCGGATTCCGGACATTTTGGCCAGTCGTGATTTTTGGAAATCCAGACTTTTAAAGTGTCCAAAGGCGAATAAATCCAGCAGAAAAGTAGCTAAAAATTGAGAGCGCGTTATGGATATTTCCGGGAGTTTCCCTTCATTTAATTGGATTTCCAAGTTTTTTCATTGGCAACTGGAATTCCAGTCGGTTTGAGAAAGCAGACTTGGAAATTTTATACCTTGGATCTACCTGGTAAAAATCTTGCGGCCGTCCGTAAAAAAGACAAGTTTTACGGGTGTATTACTTGTTATTTGTTTTACGGGTGTATTACTTGTTATTTGTATGCGGGTGATATGCAAATTCAAATTGAAATACAAGTGGCTCCCCCGCACCTTTGTTCCATAACCATTAGGGTATAGGACATTTTTTGTTTTTGATATAGCCCCCGAATGAAATGTATTTAATTATGTTTGTACTCACTCTGGTAGCATTGTGTGTGAATTTTAGTAAATAGAGGCTATTCTTTTTTATGGGCATTTTAGTGTCTAAAATGGCCCAAAATGAGGGTTTTTCAATATTGCCGTCCATTTCTAATCGTCACTCCCATAGGCTTTACATGTAAAATAAAAAGGTTCGTAAAAATTTAATAGCCTCTAGTAAGGATGTAAAATTCACACCAAATGCTTTTGAGTGATTACACAGATAATTAAATACTTTTCATTCGGGGGCTATGTGGATTTTTTTAATGTATTCTTTGTACAATGACATTTCACAATAAAATGTCCATTGGAAACAAAGGTGCCCGGCCTTGGCGGCCTTGACGCAGTTAGTATTTCATTTCATTTAGGAGGGCAACCGGGGTTAAACATAATAAATGATGGGCAAGCATTGTTTATGCTGTTTGGGTTCAGCGCATCAACACCCTCGTCGCACTGGGCGACACGGGGGTGTCTGATATGAGGAGTCTTGGGAATTTGCTTGGAATGTGTCCCCGGAACAGTGGCGTAGAATTCTTTTTGACATGGGGGAGATGAGGTTGGAAAAATTGCCTTGGAGTATAGTGAATCCAGCTCCTTTTGGCGACAAAAGAAGTTTATGGTACAAATGCGCGCGCCTAATTTACTGTTTTTCATTTGGGGGGGCAAGCAGGGGCAAGGTTCAAATCGGCGGGGGGCTGCTCCTCTAGCTTCGCCACTGATACAATCACTGGATATGCGTTTCAAACACTATATTTACCTTCCCAAGTTACTACACATCTTACATGGAACAATAAATCATCCTTACATGAACATGTGCATGGGATATGTGTTGTCGCTATCCAATACCAAAGTTAAAAGTCCAGTGATGGTGCATTCACTGGACTTTTAACTTTGGTATTGTATAGCGACCACACATATCTCATGCACATGCTCGTGTTTAGTAGCCTGCACAAATTACAATATTTGGAACAACATATCAGCCATGCATGATACTGGACTGTACAATTTCATTACATTCAATCTAAGCTTGAACTCCGGATTTCATCCTTGCATGATGGTACATTGAATAAACTTCAGAATCTGCCAATTTTGAAAGTGGGTCAAAATGCATTATCATTCATAAGTGACAAAACCTTCAGTGCACTAAAACAACCTTACTTATCTGTATTTAGAAAGAAACTTCTTGAAGACTTTCCCAGGTTCCCATTTCAAGATCCTATATCCTGCATACACTTAAACTCAGTTGGCAAAACGTATCGAGTCTCTGCATTTCATCTTAGATAGGGCTAGACAACTTCACAGTGTAGTTTTGTATTCAACAGAAGAAGAAACCAACAACACCGTCTTATTGAAAATAATGAACCTATCAACGTTGATGAGGAGAGGGACCTCATCCCTCGATATAATGTCTACGTCCCCATCATGAAACAAGTGCTGACGACTGGTACATGGAGAGCTACTACCCAATAAGGAGAGGAACATTTCAGACTTTACCTAAGGTGTCGGGACATGCGCATTGGCAGAACAAAGTTGATTGTAATAATATCTTCACATGCGAAGAAACCGCAAGGTTCTTGTTATGCTCTCACCGGCTCACCGCAATTTTTGAAGATAACTGGTGTATTAAAGAAGTAGATATGGCACGTGTTTGAGTACTGGAAGACAATCGAAATGTGATGATTCTGAATTCCTGATCATATTTCCCGGAAGAGATTCCATATAATAAAATTACATTGTTTTACGACATTCACTATGTAGCCTAAAATAGCCAACTCCTGTATTTCAAGAAAGTCAAGTATTTTCAACGAAAATTTAAAAGCTGCGTTGTGTGACCAAATGTAGTGTGAAAACTAGATTCTCAGTCATCTAGTCGTTAGAATCACAAGGTTTTGAATTAATGTTGACACTTTGAGACGGCTAGGTCTTACAAAGTGTGATATGACCAGCCCAGCGGGTCAGTTGCCTGATGAAGTCTGATGGTTTCAGACGCTACGTAGCAAGTTGCAAAAAATGTAAGTTCCAGTATTTGAAATAAATTCTGCTTTCCATGTATAATAGTCAAATATGACAACTTAGGGATATGCATGGAAAGCAGACTGAGCATAATGACACTAACTCATCTGTTGCAACGGTCCCACTTTTATATAGTATCAGATATTGCGCGTTTCCTACTACATTATACTCCATATTTTTACAAAATCGGTCCAAGATAAATACAGCCGAATGATATGAGAAATAAAACATTTTTTACGTCGTATATCTGATCCCGAACAGCCTTAAATAGTTACAGTGTTGTCTAAATTATCTGCGTTTTGTTTATTAGTAAAATAAATTACGTTTTGTGTAATCAGTGTTTATTATGGTATTTACTCGTTGTAGTGTCTTTTTTTTATTTTTATGTTTCATAAAAAAAACCACAACAACAACAACAACAACAACAACAACAACAACAACAACAACAAAAAAAAAAAAATTGCAGGGAATTGGTACAAATCACACGGATCACGAGTTTCACGTTGAACTTTGCTATCTTGAAATGACTTCTTTTGTAGTTTTATGGGTGTGTGGTATTTGGAGCGGAAAATCCAATCAATCACATTATGCTTTACGTATTCTGTATATCAGTGTTGGCAGCCAAACGAGAAAAAAAGGAACATCAATTGCTGCAAGTTTTAGTGTCGTAAAGCAGGTAAAATTTTCATAAATTTATCTTTGATCTCCAAAATGAGCGACATTTTAGTCATTATATGAGGCTAATATGAGACTAAAAGGCAAAAATTGATTAGATTTTTCTTCACAACAGTGATATAGTACACGTACCTACAACATGACAGTCAGATGTATATCGGTATCACTACACCTTTGCATAGAAATTAAAATTGGCCTAAAATGGAGTTTTTTTCAGGTCAAAAACTGACCAAAGGCTAATCGCCAACTTTTGTTTCTCCACCATGTCCACTGTATAGCACCCTTTGGTAAATGGAAATTGTTCAAATCTTATATTGGTTGTAAACACTGTCGTGGGCAAAAAGTGGATGTGGGGGTGGGGGTGGGTTGTGGTGGAGGGGGTTGTGGCTGACATTTTGCGAGCGGTTCATAAACTATTTCTACATGTTCTATTATGCACTAGACCATGTGAGTGTTGAGTACGCAGAGCGCGAAAAACACAAGTAACGTTGGTGTCTACGTATGGTCACTTGCGTCTAACTACCATGCATATACCCGAAAGTCATTTGCATTTATTATGGAGGGCAGCATTAACCGTCCGGAATGAGTAACGTGTAATTGTGGGCATAGAAGCCCTCGAGTTTTGTTGTAATATTTCAATTGTTGTATTACTTCAATTCACCTTATTCATTGAACAGCCAAAGGACATCACGTTTCATCAGAATGGATGAAATCAGTAACGAACCTAAACTGAGAATATTTCTTTGGACAGCACCAAGATCTTTGGCGACCGTCTTCATCAAGTGTACGAGTTTCGCTGAAGGGGTGAGTTCATTTAACACTACTTTACGCCTATATAATCGTCTTAAGATGCGCGTATACCCGTCATGCCTAACTGTTCTCATGTGATAGAAGGAATATCTAAATGGAGTGATGTATCCTAGCGGTATCGAAATAAAATGTAAATCGCTAATTAACCGTAGAAGTGGTGATGTAACTGGGCTATTTATTAGCCTAGCAAAGTGTCTACACTAATCGCGAATTATTATCCTAAATACTTCTTTTTTATTTATTCTTTACATATCTCGCAGTAGCGTGCAAAAAAACTTAAAAATAACTTTCCATCTTGATTTCATTTTAGGTTCAAATCATCAAGGGGCTGATTAACGCAGCACATAAATTTGGTCCAGAGTGCAACGCAGCAGAAGATGACGAATGGCATAAAACATTCAAAGAAGGCATCCTTTCCCCAGAATCACAAGCAGCAAAAGTGGCTTTGGCTTTCGATGAAAGCAAAGCTACATTCCAGTGGGTCAAACAGATGTTGGAATCACCATTTCCTGGCAAGTCCTTCGTTTTCGTTCACGACCAAGCTTACTGTCTACGATCCAATTATGACAACATACCACGTGGATATAACCACACATTTCTTATACGTAATCCATATAGGCTATTTCCATCATGGAAGAAGGCTTATGTGAAACTGATGCCATCGTTTGTTGATAAACCATTCACAGACATGCCAAAGTACTTAGTTCCGGAGATGTTCGGCTTTGGTGAGCTATTCGATCTTATGGTCCATATCCAGGAAAATTTAGGCCAATCTCCGATAGTCATCGATGCTGATGATCTGCAAGCGAATCCAGCGTCAGTTCTGCGACAATATTGTCATCTCCTGGGTGTGGAGTTCAAAGAGTCAATGCTACAATGGGAAGCGGGAGATAAGATTGTCGACACTTGGATTGCGTCTGAATCGTTTCTGCAAGGGAACAATATGGAAGAAGGTGGTGGGTTCTATGAAGATGCGTTAAAGAGTACGGAGTTTTATCCTCTAATGAGAAAATGTATAGCATGCGAATTCGACCATAATGGAAGAATATTATTCTTATCGAGAAACTTGAAAACAATCACCGAGGATTCATTCATGTGGTTACGATTATCATACTACTAATAAGTCCAACTTTTGTTTTATCTCCCTCTGCACAGTGTCATCGCCCCGATATCTTCATGGCAGAAATCGCCATGGTAGGTTGAATCCACAGCCACGCATGGCCATTTTGTTCCGACCTTTGAGACGCATAATGAGCCGAGGGACATCCAACTAAAGCTACTGACAATAGCCTGGTATTTGACATCTCCGTGTGTGAGTGAGCATGCATACGCCATGATGAGGTCAATGGTCATCTGCTTTTAGACTGCCTCTACGGGTGTAGGTGCAGCTAGCCTACGCTGCGCTATAGTTCGGCACATATAAAATCTCAATATTTTGTCAGGTTTTAAGTTCAAAACGCACGTTTCTTTCTCAAGACGCTAGCTAACGACTGTCATATCCGTTGAACACATATATACAAGTGCAAGGAACAAAATCTGGCTTCTTTAGACTGAATCAATTACGGGAGATATTCATCATTTTCTACCCCGGTATCCAAATATTTATCGTCTGAATATCAAATCGTGCATAGCACATTCACGTGTATCGATCCCGGGTATTCATTTCAGTGTCTCTGCTGTATAATGTAATTATTAACCGGGCGATGTCGGTGTGCTCTGTTGCGCCAGAGCCAGTATTTTAAGTAGTTTATGTCACTAAACAGTTCATTGCCTCTGACAATACTAACTCTTTGCACTGGCTAATGGATTACATTATTCATTCCTGAGGGTAGGATTCATAGGTATTATTTATCTTACGATTTCTTTTTATATGTGAGTCTGTCTGTTCGCCCTTATTCGCGGAACTGACAGGTCGCACAGCCCTCAAATTTGGTGAGTAGGTGCGACTTGGTCCAAGCCAGAGCAAGTTTGCATTTGTTATGTCATCCAAGGTCAAAGGTCAGGTCAAATTTAAAGTAGCCACGTCTTTCTTATTGTTTCACAAAAAAATATGCATGCATCTTTAATACTAGTTATTTGATTATTTTCTATGTTTTTGGGTCCTTTTAATCCTCATTGTTTGTATGTGCAATAGGAATGCTGGAGCGAGGGTTCCTGCCATTCCGTGGTGTATTCTCTTTTTCTGGTCTGGCGCAATCAGTCGCTCCGGTATCTCTGTTTCTTGGAAAATATTTGAGTATCTTATGGTATATATCCAGGAGAATTTAGGCCAATCTCCAATCGCTATCGATGCTGATGACCTGCACCGTCGTCAGTTCTGCGATAATATGTGGCCGTACGCTATGAATGAGCCGTAAAGTCGGCAAATTGTATTCTGATTTACAGTGTAAAATGTGCGTGAAGGTCGTATCCATAGGTACCTCAATTTGTTGCGATATGTTTCTCATTTGATAGCGCGAGTCAAACACCGTTTAAACCAATAAATAATCCTGTTGATGAAGAGGATAATAGCCTTCTACCTATTTCTATAGAATCCTGTTCAAGTGGTTGGTTACAAAGCTTTGTATTTTGTCTAGGTATGTATAACCAACAATTAACAACCGCATATTATGACTGTTTGATATTTATTGCCAGCAATGTGGAAAAAGAGACACCTATAGAACCGTAAAAGGGTACCATTTTATTGAAGGAGCAGAGTTCTACTTCTGAATATCGTTTGAAGTCAAATGATGTACCATTTAAAGCTTATGGTATATATTTTCTAAAACCGAAATAAAACAAAATTGACCGGGCCAACTTTACGGCTGATTCGTAGTGTACGGTCTTATATTTTCATATCCTGGGAGTAGAGTTCAAAGATTCAATGCTACGATGGTAAGCTGGAGATAAGATCGTCGACACGTGGATCGCGTCCAAGAAGATTCTGCTAAGGAACAACTGATGAAAGAAGGCGGGTACTATGAACAGATGAAGATGCGTTTTTAAAAAAGTACTTATTTTTATTATTATTTTTATTACTATTGATTTGCTGGTATTTGTAGTTTGACTCAGAGGCGGATTTAAGGGAAGAAGCTCTGTAACCAAAGTAACTCGGTCCTTCCAGAGTGGCGGATCCGGATTAGTTCTACTGGAAAAATTGCAAAACGAGTCAAAAATGTCATGGTATTTTATAACTTTTCTTGTATTTTTGTATACACAAAAAAAAAAAAACGACAGCAAGTTAAATTATAGTGAAAGTTACGCATGAGACGATAATTTGTATAATATATTCACTAATAGTAATGATCGTCTCCTGACATGTTGCAACAAAACACAACACAAACTTAATGGGGCTTACAAAAAGAAAGTTCGTAAAATTTCACTGAAAGTCATACTGCATTTACTGTCTGTTTTCCTATACACAATACACAGAGCTCTCACAATTCACGCGTGACCTCTACAAGTAGTGTATGTTAGAAGTATAGGCAATTGCATAGTTAATGCCACTGTGTGAAAAATAACCGGCCAATATTAAAAGTATTCTCTGAAATTCTAGAAAATATAGTTTTGTAACATGTCCTAAATGTTTAGCTTATTTAGGTGTTTGGAAATATTCGCACTTTTGTGTTTTAGGAAGGATATATTAACGACAGCTTTTAATGGGGTTTAAGTCCTGCAAAGGTCGTGGTGAATTCTACTGTAGACATGACTGCATCATGTATAAGGGAAGCGTTTCATAGCTCTCTTTATTTCTATTTTTAATCAGAAATTAGAATAATCCACAAACTTTAGAAACCTGCAAAACTAATTTCTTCAGTTATATCTGGTATTTTGTTCCATTTTTTTTTTTTTATACCGGTACGTAAATTAACTCGTCTAGTTGTATGTTGTTTTATAATGACAAATGAGGAATTGCTTGGCCACTTATAAACTTTCAACCGATCCAACGCTTTTAATCAATATTTGGTTAACCATAGTAAACAGTTCTGACACAAACTTACCAAAGTCTGTATCAAACCATTTTAGTCACGGTTGCCAACCTACATTGTACTGTTTGCACACCTTACCAGCAAAATAACTGGGAACTCAATGCTGCCATGCCTTTAAGGTTCAATAAGCAATTTTATTCATGTTTAAAAATAAAACCAACTAACCTCTAAACTTATGTTGCAAATTTTAATACAATCACTGGATATGCGTTTCAAACACCACAGTGCATGAGCATTTACCTTCCCAAGTTGCAACACAGCTTACCTGCAACAATATATCATCCACTGGGACTGCGGCTATCACGAACATACTAGGAACGACGAGCGTCAGGACCGACACAAACTGGCTGTGTAGAACGAGGCTAGTTTTGGATGTGAACGTGACTTTAACCCGCAATCTCTCTACTAACTCATTTGTTGCAACGGTCCCAATATTATATAGTATCAGATATTGCGCATTTCTTACTACATTATGAGTGGCGGCCCCTGAAACATTGTCAGAACTCTTGCCCCCTATTTCAGATATTGCGCATTTCCTACCAGTAAAACCCCAAAATTACAAAACTGCCACCTTTTTGCGGTTATTTTACGCAAAATTTGTTGATTTTGTGCCCCCTGAAATTCACTTTGCCCCCTCAATGCCCCCCCCCCGAAAAAAATTCCTGGCGCCGCCACTGTATATTATACACCATTATTTTTTACTAAATCGGCCAAAATAAATGCAACAGATATGAGAAATAAAACATTTTGCTTGCGTCGTATATCTGATCCGGAGCAGCCTTAAATAGTTGCAGTGTTGTCTAACTTATTATCTGCTATTTGTTTATTAGTAATATAATTTTTTATTAGTAATCAGTTTTATTATGATCACCAGTTTCACTTTGAACTTTGCCATCTTGAGAAATAAATTTTGTACTAAGTTTTATGGGTATTTGGTATTTGGAGCGGAAAATCCAATCAATCACGTTATGCTTTACGTATTCCATATATCAGTGTGTATGACATTGGCAGCCAAACGAGAAAAAAGGAACATTAATTGCTGCAAGTTGTAGTGTCGTAAAGCAGGTAAAATTTTCATAAATTTATCTTTGATCTCCAAAATGAGCGACATTTTAGTCATTATATGAGGCCGATATGAGACCAAATACACAAAGGCAAAAATTGATTAGATTTGTTCTCCACAACAGTGATATAGTGCACGTACCTACAACATGGAAGTCAGATGTATATCGGTATCACTACACCTTTGCATAGACTGGTTAACAAAGTTCTTTGTATCTGATCCAGAATGTTCACTTACTTGTGTACGTTTCAACAACACCTGTTGTCTTTATCAACACTTGATGGGTAGTGACTGCTATTGGCAACCGACGCTAGAAGTAGTTCCAGCGTTGATCAACAGGTGTTGTAGATACGTACACAAATAAGTGAACATTCTGGATCAGATACAAAGAACGTTGTTAACCAGTTTACTATTAATACCGATCCTGATGAATCTGTTCAATCAACCTTTGTATAGAAATTTAAATTGGCCTAAAATGGAGTTATTTTAGGTCAAAAACTGACCAAAGGCTAATCACAAATGTTTGTAACTTTTGTTTCTCCACTGTATAGCACCCGTTGATAAATGGAAATTGGTCAAATCTTATATTGGTTGTAAACACTGTCGTGAGCAAAACGTGGATGTGGGTGGTGGGGTGGGGGTGCTGTGGTTGGAGGGGATTGTGGCTGACATTTTGTGAGCGGTTCGTAAACCATTTCTACATGTTCTATTATGCACCAGACCATGTGAGTGTTGAGTGCACAGCGCGTAAAACGCAAGTAACGTTGGTGTGTATACATGGTCACTTGTGTCTAACTAACTGTTTAAGTGACCATGCATATACCCGAAAGTTATTTGCAGTTATGGAGGGCAGCATTAACCGTCCATTTGTTGCTGGAATGAGCAACGTGTGATTGTGGACATAGATGGTTCTGGTTTTAAGCCCTCGAGTTTTGTTGTAATATTTCAATTGTTGTATTACTTCAATTCACCTTATTCATTGAACAGCCAAAGGAAATCACGTTTCATCAGAATGGATGAAATCAGTAACGAACCTAAACTGAGAATATTTCTTTGGACAGCACCAAGATCTTTGGCGACCGTCTTCATCAAGTGTATGAGTTTCGCTGAAGGGTGAGTTCATTTAACACTACTTTACGCCTATATATATCGTCTTAAGATGCGCGTATACCCGTCATGCCTAACTGTTCTCAGGTGATAGAAGGAATATCTAAATGGAGTGATTTATCCTAGCGGTATCGGAATAAAGATGTAAATCGCTAATTAACCGCAGAAGTGGTGATGTAACTGGGATATTTATTAGCCTAGCAAAGTGTCTACACTAATCGCGAATTATTGTCCTAAAGACGTTTTTCATTTTATTTATTCTTTACATATCTCGATTTTGCGTTTGGAAACGGGTGCACAATGGGCCTCAAGGAAGAACAGATGATTAATTGTGTTTTCAACTGATTGAGTGTCCCAGGTTAAAGAAGAAATAAATCAAACAAACAAACAGTAGCGTGCAAAAGAAGGTAAACTTAAAAATAACTTTCCATCTTGATTTCATTTTAGGTTCAAATCATCAAGGGGCTGATTAACGCAGCACATAAATTTGGTCCAGAGTGCAACGCAGCAGAAGATGACGAATGGCATAAAACATTCAAAGAAGGCATCCTTTCCCCAGAATCACAAGCGGCAAAAGTGGCTTTGGCTTTCGATGAAAGCATAGCTACATTCCAGTGGGGCAAACAGATGTTGGAATCACCATTTCCTGGCAAGTCCTTCGTTTTCGTTCACGACCAAGCTTACTGTCTACGATCCAATTATGACAACATACCACGTGGATATAAACACACATATCTTATACGTAATCCATATAGGCTATTTCCATCATGGAAGAAGGCTTATGTGAAACTGATGCCATCGTTTGTTGATAAACCGTTCACAGACATGCCAAAGTATTTAGTTCCGGAGATGTTCGGCTTTGGTGAGCTATACGATCTTATGGTCCATATCCAGGAAAATTTAGGTCAATCTCCAATCGTCATCGATGCTGATGATCTGCAAGCGAATCCATCGTCAGTTCTGCGACAATATTGTCATCTCCTGGGTGTGGAGTTCAAAGAGTCGATGCTACAATGGGAAGCTGGAGATAAGATTGTCGACACGTGGATTGCGTCTAAAACGTACCTGCAATGGAGCAAGATGGAAGAAGGCGGTGGGTTCTACGAAGATGCGTTTAAGAGCACGGAGTTTCATCCTCCAAAAGAATTGCCATCTCGAGAACAAATTGACCCTGATCTCCTACCAGTGATCCATCAATGTATACCGCTTTATGAGAAAATGTATAGCATTCGAATTCGACCATAATGGAAGAATACATTTTTATTGAGAAACTTAAAAACAAATCACTGGGGATTTTTATGGTTACGATTATCATACTATATACTAATAAGTCTAACTTTTTATCTCCCTCTGTGGCTCCAGAGCCAGTATTTTAAGTAGTTTATGTCACTAAACAGTTCATTGCCTCTGACAATACTAACTCTTGGCACTGGCTAATGGATTACATTAATCGTTCCTTACGGTAGTTTTCACAGGAATTATTTATCTTAAGATTTTGATATGTGAGTTTGTCTGTTCGCCTTTATTCCTGGACCTGACAGGTCGCATGACCGTCAAATTTGGTGAGAAGGTGCGACTTGGTCCATGATCCAAGCCAGAGCAAGTTTGCATTTGTTATTTTATCCAAGGTCAAAGGTCAGGTCAAATTTAAAGTAGCTAAGATCTTATGGACATATCCATTTAGGCCAATCTCCAATCGCCATCGATGCTGATGATCTGCAAGCGAATCCATCGTCATTTATGCGACAATAAAGAATACCTACGAAGCGCTGGTATCTACTTTCAAAAGAGGCTCCTGGTGCTATTTATGACCATGGACCAGATCGTGTCACATAATACTTGTGCTGCAGTAGTATGGGAGCCTTTTTGTAACACAGAAATGTTGTTCTACACAAGTATTACATGTAGTGACCAGAATATGGTGAAATGTTACTTATCATGCTTATATCACTAGATAAGAATTAAACTTAAATGAAGTGATATATTTTTAAACTACTTTTTGCTTTTTGTAGGGTTGGATTTACTTTTTTAGGGGCCTTGGGCCAGTCCAAAATATGGAGGCCCAACTCATCGTAAGGAAGGCATTTCCAATCTAGTGGCCAAGTTCTGGTTTAGGATCGACATTACAATTTAGAGCTAGTAGAGCATAAATTTGACATAGGACATTTGCGAAGCGCGCAACAAAATGTCAATTTCAGACTATTTTAGCCCAGAATTAAAGTAAAATTTGTTCCATAACTGCCCAATTTTACCCTATTTTAGCCAAAACGTATGCCCAAGCACATCTGGCCCAATGGTAAATCGGGTGCTGACTTGCTAAGCAGTGTTGCTATAATTATTCAAGCAAAACACACAGCACAAAATCGTTACCTGTTTGCTATTACAGTTGACATCCATATACACCAAGACATGATCAGTTGGTTTTATTTTTAAACATGAATAAAATTGTTTATTGAACCTCAAAGGCATGGCATAATTGAATTTCCAATTTTGATGGCAAGGTCACGGTGTGCAAACAATACAATGTAGTTTGGCAACCGTGACTAAAATGGCATGATATAGACTTTGGTAAATTTAAGTCAGAATCAATGAACCGTGATCATGCTCTATGAACTGACACTAAGGGAGTGTTAACAAATACTTTGGTGTGGAGGGGGGGTGGTGAAATATCGGCTTCTGACATCAACACATTGATCACACTAACAAACTGAACTGGCCTCCCCTTTCACTGAATAGGGGAAGCGGCCTACGTTATAACTTGATAGGGGCCTACAGTTCAGCGATCAGAAAGATACCTCTCAGGTTAAACTCGAAGGTGACCTGTGATACAACAACATCACCCGCTTCACAGGTCAATGAACATTTACCGCCAGAAGATCAGTAGGGCTGATGATGCGTTCAGGATCGAACGTGAAAATTTTCCATTCAAAAACGTAAGTCCAGTTGCCTAGATTGTAGTCTAAATATTATTATAATAATACAAATATTTTCCCTACCAGGGGTGACATTCCTCGTAAGTCCCGGGTCAATATTCGTATTTTGGGTCTTTTCTACTATTCAATATCTCGCAAAGTTTCTGGGGTCACATGAACCACAATACGCTGCCGAAGCCCCGTGGTTCAGCTATGGTGCAGTAACCGCTCTAGTTTTTCGTAGTCTTGGGCCTATTATTTTGTAACGCTAAAATATCACGACCCGGGCGGGATGAGACCAACTGCAACTGCTTTTATACTCACCCATGAAACCAAAATCAGAAAAAGCGTTAATGATATCAGCAGTATCAGCACTCCCTGGCGCAAAATTCAGGCCGAAGAGCGCCATCGCAAATTTAATTGCTTGCTCAGGTTCTGAAGTGATTTTACATTACATCGCTGAGCGACGAGCGATTTCATTTTAGCAAATGAAGCAGAGCATTTTATTTGTATTGGGAAAAGGACGCTATATCATTGGTTAACTACTAATCGCTTGTCGCTCACAGTAGAGTATAAGTTCAACTTCACTTATGCGCTGGCCTCGATGTCCACATGCTCGCAGCTATAGTGCATGAGCATGGCACTAAATATGTACCAAATAACAGCGCTGAAATCGCTTCTATTTCTTGCATTTGATCTCGACAACAAAGTTGACTGGATTTGGAACTAAAATTTAGGTGTTAAAATGAGATAATATGATTTAGTGCGGCATATTGAGTTGTACGTAACATCGACCTACTCTCCAGTGTGACAGATGCATGGATGGCCGATCATTCCGTCTGTAGTGTATTATGATAAGGATAATGAACTGAGTGCAATGCATTCGTCAAGATAATCGCACGCGCCGTGGAGTTATTGCATTGCTCGAGAGCCGATAGGCTCAAGAGCTAAATGCAATAACTCCATGGCAAGTGCAATTATCTTGACGAATGCATTTGCACGAGTACATTATCCTTCATACACTTTGAGTGTAGGCCTATTAAAACAATAGGCAATATTAATTGCTGCATTCATTATATTAGTTTTAATATTAGGGAAAATATCTTACATTTTAAAAAACACCGTCAGGACATTGACCAGCTACGTAGCATTTAACTGGTAAAAAAAATCAATCCCTGTATAAGTTAGCTATCAATGGTATCGATTGCGCCATACGTCATACTTTAGTAACTTATTCACGCATGGTTTGTAACCAATTGACTTTATGTTGTGATCATTTAGAGCACTGAACCAGTTCACCTGGAAACGATCGATTTAGATGTCCGACTAGTACTACGGTGAATATCAACTGGACTTTTATAATATAGCTCTTTTAAAATCTACTTATATTAAAACACACGACATTGGGATTTAACAATTTGTTCAGTATTATCATAGGCCTTCAAACACATGTGTTTGAAGGCCTATGATATTATAAAGCATGATCATGATATTATGCGCTAGTGTGTGTTTCCCGGGCCCGGCTATGTTATTTTAGATATAGGCCTACATGTATTTCATTTGTAAAATGCTGAATATTTTGCAATGGTGTCATCTTGTATAATTATGATCCACCTGTTTTTGGCCCTTTTTAATTAATAAAAGCTCGATTATTCTCATTTGATGTTTGATTTATTTGAGGTCATTAATCAATGATATTGCACTATTATAGAACACCGTTTGTAACTATACCATTTTAACACCACAGAATGTATATTCGTACTTTTTTGATGGTATCGAACAGACAATTATATAGTTATGTGACCTCTGTGTCGAAAGCGTCACCTAACTCTACTATATGGTTATGTGAAAGTAGTATTTCTAGTATTTGAGCGTGCACGTATTATCTAGAATCTATTGTTTAGCGTGCAGGTTTTAGATAATGCATTGTTTAGCGTGCAGGTTTATATAATTTGGGCTGTGAAGGGTAGTTCGCGAAAATAATGCACGGGAGAAGAATACATAACGATGAATAGAAACGGGCACTAGAAGTGTATGATATCATACACATTGTATAATCCCATATACAAATTCACTTGCTGACATTAATCTAAACCTACGCCAAAAAGTTTCTTTATGGTTAGGAAATTTACCCACTGTTAAAATCTAGCGACTAATTTTGTAAGTTTGCTAAATAATCGCGTGCGAGGGATTATCCTGTGCATTTTGACACCTCAATTACTACCCTACGACACTCCTGAGAAAAGTTATGAATGTTTAAGTACAAAGAGGTCGACAGATAAAAATGGCAAAGAAGCCTATTCAATGGTTTTTATAGAGCTGATTCATTAGGAGCATGAGACGCCGTGGCTGCTGCTGTAAGGGAAGCCAACGGTGGATACACAAAGTACTGAAAGACTGGTAAAGAAAGAGATTAACTAGAAGGCTATATATTTGTACACAAATACGGCTATACCTGCATGTTATCGGTGTACCCAAACTTACAGTCCTTATTTGCTGAGGACTTAAAATAAAGAAATTGTAAAAAGGCGCCCAATTGGGCAGAAAATGTGTAAACAGTGAAAGTTCAAGTCACAAGCTTTAATTGAATGGCGGTTGCACTGTCGTAGCACTTAAAATAAAGAAATTGTAAAAAGGCCCCTCCCAGGGAGGCGTCTCTCTTACTCTCCATAGGTTGCTGTTGTCAGTCTCTCTTATTCACAGTGAGGCTATGCAATATGATTAGGGGAAAACTATTTCAGAGGGAGTATGTAAATTAAATGGAACAGCCATTCCAGAGGGAGTATGTAAATTAAACGGAACAGCCTATTTTGGGGCCATTTCAGAGGGAGTATGTAAATTAAATGGAACAGCCAATGGATATGTAATTTAACTGGAACAGCCTTAACGCTTCACGCTGGTATTTACAATTATTATATTATAATACGGATCTGTCTGTTTAGTCCTATGTGTGTGGGGTGGGGTGGGGGTGTTAGTAACAATATATATAATTCTCAGGTGCTATCTGTGTACAAATTCTGAGCCCGGAAGCTGCTTTATTTGATGAGAAACGGCCGGCCCTTTGTTTTTAACATTTGGGGCCATGGGGCCCATTATATTTGAGTTATGAGGTCCATGTACATATCTTGAAGTATAATTCTCTAGTGCTATCAAGCGACTCAAGCTGGGCACTGTAGCTGCTTTATTTACTGAGTAATGGCCGGCCCTATGTTTTAGCGCTTGGGGCCCTGGGGCCCATATTACGTGATATATGGGGCTCATATGTACATATAACAATGTAATTTTCAGGTGCAATCTGTGTACAAACTCTGAGCCCTAAAGCTGCTTTATATGATGAGAAACGGCTGGCCCTTTGTTTTAACATTTGGGGCCCTGGGGCCCATTGTATTTTACTTATGAGGCTCATGTACATATGTTGAAGTATAATTCTGTAATTCTATCAGTAGGCTAAAGCTGGGCATTGTAGCTTCTTTATTTACTAAGTAACGGCCGGCCCTATGTTTTAGGGTTTGGGGCCCTGAGGCCCATATTGTGTGACACATGGGGCTCATATACACATATAACAATATAATGCTGAAGACCGTTTAGTGTATCAAATCTGAACCCTGTAGCTGCTTTATTTACTGAGTAACGGCCGGCCCTATGATTTAGCGTTTGGGGCCCTGGGGCCCATATAATGTGATATATGGGGCTCACATGTACATATATAATTTTCAGGTGCAATCTGTGTACAAACTGTGAGCCCTAAAGCTGCTTTATTTGATGAGAAACGGCCGGCCATTTGTTTTAATAACATTTGGGGCCCTGGGGCCCATAATATTTGATTTATGAGACTCATGTACATATGTTGAAGTATGATTCTCTAGTTCTATCAGTAGACTCAAGCTGGGCATTGTAGGTGCTTTATTTACAGAGTAACGGCCGGCTCTATGTTTTAGCGTTTGGGGCCCTGGGGCCCATATTATGTGACACATGGGGCTCATATATACATATAGTAGTATAATGCTTAAGACCTATTAGTGTACCAAATCTGAACCCTGTAACTATTTTATTTGCTGAGAAATGGCCGGCCCTTTGTTTTAACATTTGGGCCTCTGGGGCCCCTAGCCTTTAACATCTAGCCTTTAACAGGAATATTTTCTTATCCTAGCGAAGTGTCTACACTATTCGCGAATTATTGTCCTAAAGACTTTTCGTTTATTTATTCGTTACATATCTCGATTTTGCGGTTGGAACTGTGCAATAGAAGGTAAACTTAAAAATACCTATCCATCTTGATTTCCTTTTTAGGTTCAAATCATCAAGTCGCCAATCGTCACAGCTAATCTCTTTGGTCCAGAGAACGCAGCAGAAGACGAATGGCAGAATACATTCAAAGAAGGCATCCTTTCCCCAGAATCCAAAGCGGCAAAAATAGATTTAGCTTTCGATGATAACATAGCTACATTCCAGTGGGTCAAACAGATGTTGGAATCGCCATTTCCTGACAAGTCTTTCGTTTTTGTCCACGACCAAGCTTACAGTCTACGATCCAATTATGACAACATACCGCGTGGATATACACACACATTTCTTATACGTAATCCGTATAGGTTATTTCCATCATGGAAGAAGGCTTTTGTGACAGTTATGCCATCGTTTATCGATAAACCATTCGCAGACATGCCAAGGTACTTAGTTCCGGAGATGTTCGGCTTTGGAGAGCTATACGATCTTATGGTCCATATCCAGGAAAATTTAGACCAATCTCCAATCGTCATCGATGCTGATGATCTGCAAGCGAATCCAGCGTCAGTTCTTCGACAATATTGTCATCTCCTGGGTGTGGAGTTCAAAGAGTCAATGCTACAATGGGAAGCTGGAGATAAGATTGTCGACACGTGGATTGCGTCTAAAACGTACCTGCAATGGAGCAAGATGGAAGAAGGCGGTGGGTTCTACGAAGATGCGTTTAAGAGCACGGAGTTTCATCCTCCAATAGAATTGCCATCTCGAGAACAAATTGACCCTGATCTCCTACCAGTGATCGATCAATGTATGCCGCTTTATGAGAAAATGCATAGCATACGAATTCGACCATAATGGAAGAATACATTTTTATTGAGAAACTTAAAAAACAAATCACTGGGGATTTTTATGGTTACGATTATCATACTATATACTAATAAGTCTAACTTTTTATCTCCCTCTGTGGCCCCAGAGCCATTTTAAGTAGTTTATGTCACTAAACAGTTCATTGCCTCTGACAATACTAATTCTTAGTCAGTGGGAGTGGTCTAGTTCGTAGACACATTTTTGATTGGACAATCGCAAGATTTCGGGTGCCGTTTATCAGGCCGTAGACGACCCCACGTCATCATGCGCCTTGATAATGCCTTACACGCGTGTAGAGGTGCGCGTATGTATCGCGCTGTATGCGTAGACTAGTGCGGAATACGCGACGCGCTAGCAGTACTCGCAACAGAATACGTAAAGTTGTAAACAAGTTTCGTTCATTTTATAATGAGGGGAGTTTTATGACGGTAACTTAGTTTTTGCTTTAAAAAAATTGTTTACAGTTATTTAAAATAATATTTAACTGACTAAGAATGAGAATAAACGATAGTAATTTTTATTTTGCCTATCCTCTACCTATGATAGACGACAGGCAGGTCCAATATTTTTATCGTAGTGATATTGGACCTGCCTGTCGTCTATCACACGGTAGAGGATAGGCAAAATAAAAATTCCTATCGTTTATTCTCTAACTCTTGGCACTGGCTAATGGATTACATTAATCATTCCTGAGGGTAGTTTTCACAGGTATTATTTATCTTAAGATTTTTGATATGTGAGTTTGTCTGTTCGCCTTTATTCCTGGACCTGACAGGTCGCATGGCCCTCAAATTTGGTGAGAAGGTGCGACTTGGTCCATGATCCAAGCCAGAGCAAGTTTGCATTTGTTATTTTATCCAAGGTCAAAGGTCAGGTCAAATTTACAGTAGCTACGATCTTATGGACCATATCCATTTAGGCCAATCTCCAATCGCCATCGATGCTGATGATCTGCATGCGAATCCATCGCCAGTTATGCGACAATATTGTTATCTCCTGGGACTAGAGTTCAGAGATACAATGCTACGATTGGAAGCTGGAAGATCGTCGACACGTTCTGCTAAAGTACGGCGTTTCATCCTAAAAAATAATTGCCTTCTTAACAAATTGATCCTGATTTCCTACCATTGATCGAATAATATTGGCCGTATCAAATACTGACGTATTCGACATTTTTAACATTTTTGAGAAAATTAGTATACTAGATTGTTACGTTCTACTCTATATATTTACCAAAAACCATGCCTCAAAGTGCCTTAATTAGTAAGATATTAATTAATTTAATTATGTCATATTTACAAAACCTTGAAAATATCTGCATCACATAACGACGTATTTGCCGATCACCTATACTACGCAAGCCCAGTATACCGTATCTGCAATTTGAAGAAATTGCAGTTTCACATACTGACGTATTTGCGCTACGTATTTGCACGACTCTGTCATTGCACAGCAAAATTGCTGCTTTGTTCTTTTCACATACTGACGCATTTGCGCAACTGTTTCACATACTGACGTATTTGCGCGAGGTATTTGTCATTTGAACGGCGAAATTGACATTAGTCCTTTTTACATAGTGACGTATTTTATTTAATACTTATTTTTTTGCAGAATAAGTTATTCTCTGATAGTGATAAGTGAATTATATTGAAAATATGGTATAATTGCATTACTGTTAACCTGGTTTTAATCGACAATAATACTTTAAACAAGATTATGCAGCAAATGAAAATCGCTAGATTTTCAAGTTCGATTTTCTCAAAATGCGTATTTTGCAAATACGTCAGTATGTGATATGGCCGACGATATGCCGCTTTATGAGAAAATGTATAGTATAGTATGCGACCATGATAACTTTTGATGCATGATTAACATGAATGCAAATAAAATCATACACACAACTCGACTTGAGAAATAAAGAATACCTACGAAGCGCTGGTATCTACTTTCAAAAGATGTATATATTTATATATTTATAACCATGGACCAGATCGTGTCAAATAATTATATACTTGTGGTGCAGTAGTATGGGAGCCATTTTGTAACAAAGAAATGTTGTTCTACACAAGTGTTACATGTAGTGACCAAAATATGATGAAATGTTACTTATCATGCTTATATCACTAGATAAGAATTAAACTTAAATGAAGTAATATATTTTTTAACTACTTTTTGCTTTTTAGGGGCCTTGGGCCAGGCCAAAATATGGAGGCCCAACTCAACGTAAGGAAGGCATTTCCACTCTAGTGGCCAAGTTCTGGCTTAGGTATGAGATCGATTGGCGGCGAGATCATTACAATTTAGAGCTAGTAGAGCATACATTTGATTAGGACATTTGCGAAGCGCGCAATAAAATGTCAATTTCAGACTATTTGAGCCCAGAATTAAAGTGAAATTTGTTCCATAATGGGCCATTGCCCAATTTTACCCTATTTTAGCCAAAAATCTATGCCCAAGCACATCTGGCCCAATGGTAAATCCGGTGCTGACTTGCCAAGCAGTGTGGCTATAATTATTGAAGCAAAACACACAGCACAAAATCGTTACCTGTTTGCTATTACAGTTGATATCCATATACACCAAGACATGATCAGTTTGTTTTATTTTTAAACATGAATAAAATTGCTTATTGAACCTCACACATCCTCTCGTTTTTCAACAGCTACGCATGGCGATTTTGTTCGAGATAGGCCGAGCGACTCAGGCTAAGCATACCATGACTATCATATGAGAAACCAAAGAGTTTCTATATTCTACACATTATTACGATTTGTGCATGCTCTTGTACCCCATATGATGTTTCTATTACAAGAAAAATCGATTTGTTTTCAGGTAAAATCAGGGTTTTGTTTCCAGTACACCAACTCATAAAGCAATACACTAATTAGCGGGGCCTTGCAGCTTGTTGTGGATATCTTTTACTGCATTTTATAAGTAAAGATTTTGAAATCCAAAGTAAAAATTGTGATATATTTAATTTTGAGAATTACAATTATACTTTATAGGTATAAAGGAACACGTTAAGCCCATTCAGTTAAGTTCCAGGTGCAAGTCCTATAAGACAATGCATATGTAAACTTTCTTTATCTCAATAAAAGAATATTCATTTCAACGGAGTATAGAGCTGTATGAAAAAAATATTTATAATACAGGGTGTTGACACTGTGCCTCAAAGGCATGGCATAATTGAATTTCCAATTTTGATGGCAAGGTCACGGTGTGCAAACAGTGCAATGTTCTAAGAATGCATCCTCTATGAACTGACACTGAGGGAGTGTTAACAAATACTTTAGTGTGGAAGCGGGGGGGGGGGGGGATGGAAAATTCGGCCTCTGACATCAACAAATTTTTGATCCCCCTAACAAACTGAACTGGCCTCCCCTATCACTGAATATGGGAAGTGGCCTACGTTATAACTTGATCGGGGCCTACAGTTCAGCGATCAGAAAGATACCTCTCAGGTTAAACTCAAAGGTGACCTGTGATACAACAACATCATCCGCTTCACAGGTCAATGAACCTTTACCGCCAGAAGATCAGTAGGGCTGATGATGCGTTAAGGATCGAACCAGAAAATGTTATGTGTAAGGGACTGTTCACAAACACTTGTAAGGGGTGGGGGGCTGATGCAAAAAAATTTCATCGCGAAAATTTTTCGAGGCCGCCCCTTAAAAGAAATAAAAAAATTCAGGCCCCCCCCCTTTTTGACATGAAATTTATGGGTCAACCCCATAGAAAAGCATATGAACTTGATTTTTCCAGTAAAATTGGTGGTCATTTTTTTCAGGCCCGCCTTGGGGGGTCAACAATTTTCAGGGCCCCCTTTTTGCATCAGGCCCCCCTAACAAGTGTTTGTGAACGGTCCCTAAGTCCCGGGTCAATATTCGTATTTTGGCTCTTTTCTACTATTCAATATCTCGCAAAGTTTCTGGTGTCACATGAAACAGAAAAAGTCCAAAACGTGTGACAATGGTATACCACAATACACTGCCGAAGCCCCATGGTTCACCTATAGTGCGGTAACCGCTCTAGTTTTTCGAAGTCGTAGGCCTACTACTTTGTAACGCTAGAAATATCGCGACCCGGGCGGACTGAGACCAACTTCAAACTGCTTTTATACTTACCCATGAAACCAAAATCAGAAAAAGCGACAAGTGATATCAGCAGTATCAGCACTCCTTGGCGCAAAATTCAGGCCGAAGAGCGCCATCACAAATCTAATTGCTTGCTCAGGTTCTGAAGTGATTTTACATGTACATTACATCGCTGAGCGACGAGCGATTTCATTCTAGCAAATGAAGCAGAGCGTTTTATATGTATTGGGAAAAGCACGCTATTTCATTGGTTAGCTACTAATCGCTTGCCGCTCACAGTAGAGTATAAGTTCAACTTCACTCTGGTTCAGAATGCGCTGGCTTCGATGTCCACACACTCGCAGCTATTATGCATGAACATGGCACTAAATATGTACCAAATGGAATGACAGCGCTGAAATCGCCTCTATTTCTTGCATTTGATCTTGACAACATAGTTGACTAGAATTTAGAACTATGTCAAATCTCTGACTAGGTAAAAGCGTGATACATGTATGTGTGGCTGAAAAGGAGATATGATTTATTGTGTTGTACGTGACATCGACCTACTCTGTAGTGTACTCGGATAGATGCATGGATGGCCGATCATTAAAAGTCTGTAGTGTAGGCATATGGTCATGTTTTTATATATACTGGGCACCTAAAAGGGTGGCTTTGTTGCATTCTTACTCATCAAGACATATGTGACGTGTCATGTCAAAAGGAGACACTTTTGGGCAGGTTATCAATTTTGATATTTTGACATATCTTAAATAAAGAGATATTTTGCTCCACAGCGCCGTTTTCCCCAATAAAATCGGGCATTCCGAAGCGAAGATATTGCGTTCGTAAGTTATGGTATTATAAAATTGGAAATTGAGATATCGACCTTTAAAAATACTATTGACAATGTTGAGAGTAGGAATTACCTTGAAAAATGTCTCAAAAATAGAAGATGCCAGTTATATTCCGGCCTGAAACTATCAGACAATATTGTTAACATTAATAACATCACAAATTCGCAACAAACCCAAATTGTGAACAAATCACCCCTGGGCAGATTTTTGGCTATTTCTCCATTTACGATCCTGCCCAAAAGTGTCTCCTTTTGACATGACACGTCACATATTTACATGCATGTAGCTTGTTTATTTGATATTTATTATGAGCTTGTTTAGTACTATTATTTTCCCTTAGACATTGGTCTTTCAATTTCTGAAACAAAAATGTATGATTTTCATTTGTACTAATTACTGCAACTCGTTAAGTCTAATTAGTCAGGGGTGGCTCATGTGGCGGAAGATCATGTGGCGGAGGATCACAATGCTGTACAATGGTGATCCTCCGCCACATGATCTTCAATAAACATTATTGATGGATTTCTACTTGTTTCTGTATTGATCTCAGCCAATCATGTTTAGCATTCATGGCCTCAGTATTTGTTAATTAGACAATTAAAAATTACTAATTACTTGTTGCTACATTAATAAAGTTTGTTGCCCTCTGTATTTGAATAGGGATTTAATGTAGGCAACATTCAAAAGGGTGCTAAAACTAGTAAAACATAGAAAGTTTGCGACAAATCTGAAAGAGCGCCCTATGCTCACTTTTGATCCAAAAGTCAATTTTACGAAAACGCTTTGTCGAATTCTCTTTTAACTTTCACAACTGGATTGTTGAGCTTATTTTAAATCTAGTTACATGCCTCAATCATTAAAATTTGCATCTCCAGTGCCAGATTAGGGGTGTTTTGAAGAAATTTATATAAATATTGATAGATTTTTGATCACCCTGTATTTACATAATTGAAGTACTTGACCGCTAAAAGTTCCATATGGCTGGGTGGGCAATTAAGTTAACTATATTAAACATGTGTCAAAACTTTACATTATCAATGTACGTCGAGGTGTGACACCCCTACATATGGAAAACTTTTGCCCTGATTTGTGCATTAGCTATTTGTTTGCAACACTCAGTGTGTGTGTGACCTTTTTGTACACGACGACCTAATTGCACGGCTCATGAGCACTGCTCAGATAAGTGGACCATTCCACTTTACCAAATGGATCCTAAACATTAGCGTAACAGAGTGAGTTAGGCCTATAGCAGGAAGTATAGTGTCGACAAACACATCCCCGTATCGTAAAGCGTTGTGGCCCGAATCGCGGGTCAAATAATAGAAAAGTCGCCCAATTTTTCTCTTTACCATTGGTTTCTATGGGACAGGAAACTATCGGAAGTCGCGGGAGACAATGTTGAAAAGTCGTCCAAATTTTTTCTTAACCATTGGTTTCTATGGGACAGGAAATTGTCAAAAGTCGCTGGGAAAATCTTCAAAAGTCGCCCTATTGGGCTACCAAATCGCGGGTTTGGCAACCCTGGAGACACGGTCCCCGTGATTTGACAAGTTTTGCCCACCTCTTCCCATGAACCAATCACGAAGTGTGTTATATCACTGGAAAGAGAATATTCTGTAGATTTTAATTCCGTCCGACGACCTCACATTTGACAGATATTTTAATTTTGCTGATGAATTTAGCGCTGGCAACCCGCAGAAAATCGTCAAAAACAGGCACTGTTCTCATTGAAGCTTGAAAAAAATGACCAAACGAAATCAAAATTGCCCACCGGTTCCCGTCATTGGATACAATCGAATTTAGGCTTATTTGAAAGAAGAAGTTTTATATTTTATGAAACCGTCCGACGATTATAAGAAAGTTTATTTTAAAAGCCATCAACAGCAAAAGTTTTGTCAAAAACGAAAAATGCGCCGACGGAATCCCGTGCTTAATGAACCAATTAGGCCTGTGTTGAGCAGATGCGTGCAAGTTTTGCATATGCCGAATTAATATTTTCATTCTTATTTTGCTTATTACACCCTGTATATTATATGGGTAACCCTGTATAATGACTCCCATTGTATCGTTTCTGAAATCGTCTGAGTATATGCTCTCAGAATATTTATACTTTTATTGGGTTCTAATGTAAACTAACTGAAGTTATAGTACCAAACCTGTAAAAGCATGTGATTTGTTTGAAAAATACACATGCAACGCAACTGGTGCCCAACATAAAAAACATGACCATATATGATAATTTGTGTTTAGGTCATAAAACTGTGATGTGTTTATGTATATACATGTATAAGGTTTGGATATGTCAAAGCGTTACAATAACAGCACTCGTTGAAAACAAGTTTGTTCCATTTTTGTTTTAATATTGCAAATACCTCAATTCATCTGATTCATTTTACAGCGAAAGAAATTCACTTTACAGTAGTATGGATGCAATCAGTAACGAGCCTAAACGACGGATATTTCTATGGACAACACCAAGGTCTCTGGCGACGGTCTTCACCAAGTGTATGAGCTTCGCCGAAGGGGTGAGTTTATTTATCACCAATTTTCTCCAATATTTTAAGAGCGTTATACTTATTCTGAATCTTATGATGATTGGAATGGTATGGTTTTTACCCAGATACGACTCACATCGTCATCATCCCAATATCTTCGTGTCAAAATTGCCGTGATAGTACAACGAATCCTCTCGTTTTTCAAAAGCTACGCATGGCGATTTTGTTCGAGATAGGCCGAGCGACTCAGGCTAAGCATAACATTTACATGATATGAGATATCACACAGAGCCTGCCGCATAGTTTCTATTCTATGATTTGTGCATGATGATCAGTACCACATTATGGTGTTGCCATTATAGAAAATTCGATTTGTTGTCAGGAAAAACGCAGGTTTTGTTTCCAGTACACTAAACTCGAAAAGCAATACACTAATTAGCGGGGCCTTGCTGTTTGCTGTGCATATATTTTACTGCATTTTATAAGTAAAAATTTTGAAATCCAAAGTAAAACTTGTAATATATTCAACTATTTGAGAAATGAATTATACAAAGGAACCCGTGTAAGATCCAGCTGCTGTATCTATAATTCAATGTACATTATCGACTTTCTTTATTTGCGTCAATAATAGAATATCGATTTCAATCGAATTGAATACATGTCTCCATTTTGAGTTTGTACTTACACCTCTGAGCGATCAGCGATCGATTTCGAGCCAATACCAATCGCCCGTCGCTCACCAACGGAGTATTAAGTTTATATTTATAACACTGGCTGTCGACACTGTGCGACTAACTTTGAAATGTGAGCTTTGCATAAGCAGCCATATTTTTGCTTTTCCCCCTACTTTCCTTTATTTTCGATAGATGTTGTTGGGAGATCTTTTAAATACTTTCAACAAAAACATTCATTCATTCATTCATTCAATTCATTCAAGGTTTATTAGAAAAATGCATTTCGCAGCCACAGGCTGAATTACATACATTGCACAGATAAAAATACATAAGCAAAACAATAAATGGCATATAAATATAATTTGACAATATTTTTAAACAAAGACACTTCAAATACAAACAATACATGCAAAGAGAACAACTTTCCTCACCCCCACACACCCCAACACATCACACACATCCATGCACACCCCACACTTCCTCAAACTCATTATTCACACATCTCACACACCCCTCAAAAACCATAGCAACTCATAACAATGCGACTCTTGAGGTACCTATCACGTTCCTATTTCGTTCCACATTGTAATCATGAAAGGAATTGCACTTTTAGCGTATCTTTTAGTGCGTGTTTTTGGCACAGTCAGTGTGTTGGCATTACAGAGAGTCCTTTTGACCAATTGCGAAACTCATTTGAATTATAAAGAGTGTTGGCAAAGTCCAAACAGATTTTGTCACGACGTAATCGGAGCCCAGAAATATCACATGTGATAAGTGTTTCTTGGTAAGAAATATATTGAAAACTCATACACGCCCTCTTCTTTATACGCTCTAAAGCATAATGTTGATTCTCACAATATTAAAATTAAAAAGGAAATTTAGTTCGGCAGAGGTGGGGCTCGAACCCACGCTGCACTGCACCGCTATCATGTATACAGTATCGACATATCACCAGCGCCTTAGACCGCTCGGCCACAAGACTTCATGGTGCCATCGTGAAAATTTAAACATACAGGGTGTCCCAAAAAAAAGAGGCCCCACATTGCACCCTCTTTTTCTCCTATTTCTGAAAAGTTGATCAAATATATTTTGGTATGTAAAGAAACCGTAAATCCATAGCTTTAATATACCAAAACAATTATTTCAATCGGCTCATAACTTTTGAAGATATGTCCTTTTAAAGAAATGTATCCGTTTTTCACTCTGTCCACGGAGGAGGTTTGGCTACTTCAAAGATTGAAAAGTGCATATACCATGCATGAATATAAAACATTCCTCGATGATAACTTTATAAAATAACAACTTTATTTTAGGGAATGGGCTTTACAGGTGGGCTTATGGGTTATGGATTTTGTTAAGTGTCATTAATTTGGGCGAAATTGATGTGGGATGGGACTTCTTTTGCTATACTTGCAATTACTTATGTTTTTCTCGTTTCTTGCTTTCTTTTTATTGACAACTTAATTACAATTCTTTGTAAAAACCACACGTGCCTGCTAACGGTCAAAATTTTTTTATTGCATGAGGTGAAAGGGCTTTGGTAGTAGGTTACAAAAAGTCACATCAAAAATTCCTCCGGAGCTTGTTGCCATAGCAACGGCAGATTTTATGATTTTGGCGATTTTTGCTTATTTTGGGGTGAAAATAAGGAAAATATGTAATTTTCTGAATTGCTTCTGACTTTAAATTTGAGGTCACATTAAAAAGCAACCTTACGACCATAAAGTATTATCTTTGTGCTTTCCCAGATGTAAAAAAATATTGCAATAATATTTCTCTATGTGCAATTTTAGGGCTGGGCAACATTGCCACTTTCGCACTTTTGAAAAAATGCAATTTTTACCCTATCTTTGAAGTCTGAAAACTAATTTTGCTTGAGCACCCAGAATTATTTCCTCTTTGTTGGTACTTGGGCAGACATTGCCCCTTCCAAATTTGGTACAAAAATCTCTGGGGCTATTTGACCTGTAAAGCCAGTGTTGCCAGAAAGTTTGATAATTTTCAAAAAATGCATTTTTCGAAATAATGCATTTTCTACATATTTACTCATGTAACCTTTAATACCACCAACTTAATTGAAATATTTGCACACTTTGCACATATGATTAGACACACACTGCAACGGAAGCAACACTTTGAGGCTGGGGACAAGTCCTGTCCTGCAAAAACCGGTATTGCCAGAAAATCTTACTTTAATCAAAATTTCCAATTTGTGCGGTTTACAATTATTTATTTGGTTTAAAATTTTATACTATCAATGTTAGTTGAATAAAATGTGCATTTAAACATCATCTGATACAATACAGGTTCAGACACACGGGCAAGTTTCTCGACAGGTGGCTTAGTAAGCCTTAGGCTTAGGTGACCTCGAGGATACTAAGCCTAGTTTCGACCAAAAATGGTAATTTATACATGGGAAATATTTTGAAAAATGACATAATGCATCTTGGAAAGTGTATCAGCTTATTAAGATGGATGTTTAGATCAAAAAAGTAAATCACAACATTTTTCTGTGACCTATGGTTTTGACCTATGACCTCTTGGAATTCATAAATAGGCCTAAAATGCAGGTTTTTAATGATTTTGGTCATTTTGAGCAAAAATTGACTCCTTTTGACCATTTTTAGCAATTTTTTGCATTACAAAATTACAAATATATCTGTCAAATAGAGCTAATTTCCCAGTAAAATTAACAAAAAATGTGTGTAAATGGCCGTTTCCATGGAAACTGTCATCTCTTTGAATTCTCCTAATAGCTTAAAATGTTATGCCAATCAAACAATTTTTTTAGGCTTTTATGACAATCCTGTTAATGAGGATACACGAAACTGCTGATTCTTGATTACGAATCCACAAGACATAGCCGAGTGAACTCGTATCAAGGAATAACAGTTTCAAGTGTATTTGCTGATTTAAACCATTGCTTTATACTAACAATAGGCCTATCGATACTCTCTAAAACTGTGGATTCTTAATGCATAGAAACGTGTCAAGTGTTCATTCGTAGAAAATAATCTACAGTAATGAATAGACGTCATAGCAATGGTTCAAGTACATTTTCCAGACATAAATTTGTGTGATGTAACCCCCCGGGATGTAACCTGCATGTAAATATATCAGATATTTGTGTAATCTAAAATATGAGAATGATGCGTTTTAAACCTGACTCAACAGGAAGAATCCAATTTCATGCATTCCTACACCTCAATGGCAGCCATAGCTGCCCCCCTTAGGTCTATCCCACCTGAAATGTAAAATGATGTGGTCTATCTTGGCAGTGGCGGATCCAGGGCAGTCAGAAAGGGGCGATTTGAGAAAAAATAGATAAAAATGTACAAAATGGAGCGGCCATCGCGTCCCCCCTCAGAAGTAAGAAACTTTTGCAAAATGAAGACCTAATTGAAGCGATTTGGTGGACCATTTTGGCACTATTAGTGTGTAAAATTTTAGTTTGAAAAAGCCAAAAATTTGTCAAATGAGCGGTCCATGAAGCCTTTCGTGGAGAAGTTTTTCCCTATTATTGTAGGCCTATAAATTGTGTTAAACATATATTGACAAATGCGCGAAAGCAGGAGTGAAAATAACCACCTGTATATGGATTACCCAGGGGTGTCAGAAGTTGGAAAATTTTGCAAAATGAAGGTCCAATTCAAGCCATTTGGTGCATCATTTTTGCATTATTTAAACAGAAAAAAGGGCCCGAATTCAATTTGCAAACCTTGAGACACGCATTTACTATTAAAGCATGCATGGATCGATGAAGTCAGTATGGACTCGGTCTTAGGGAACAAACCAAAAGATCGATGACGTCCTATATAAAACGAAATTAGTTTCGTTTAGGGGGGAGGTATAATTACTCCATTACGTTTGTAAAAAAACATCGGTCTAATGAAGAATATGTTAATATAATTTGTTAGCGTTTTTGCATCAAAATGTTGATTTTTTAAAAATAAAAAACAAACAAACTTTGCAAACCGTTTTAATATAAGAATAGTGCAATAATCAAAACTTTCACATGATTTGTATCAGTTGATTTACATTATGCGAACATTTTAAAAGTGTGTGATCATGTATGGTGTACCCGCGAGTATCGGGTGTCCGCAAACGTGGACCCCACTAACTTGGACAAAAAAAACCCCAAATAAACCCCAAATAATAGGGGTGGTAGTTTTGGGTCCCCTTTCCTTGTTTTATGGCATCGCAACAACAAACAGATGTCTTAATTCAGGGGAGATATTCAATAAGGGTGTCAAATAATGCAAACGTCAATATTGATGCCCCCATGGGAGTTTGAAGTTTATATTATTGTGCGTATCATTCATTTTACCAGGCTACATTTTTAAACAAATGCTCGCATGCTTTGACGAACTCAAAAATTACAGGTTTGGGTAAATTAATTGTCATATAATCTGGTAACACCATCATTGCCTAAGTTTAAAAACCTGTTTGAGATGGTGGTTAAAAATTGGTCAATTTTTTGCCAAAAATGACCAAAATCATTAAAAACCTGCATTTTAGGCCTATTTATGAATTCCAAGAGGTCATAGGTCAAAAACCATAGGTCACAGAAAAATGTTGTGATTTACTTTTTTGATCTAAACATCCATCTTAATAAGCTGATACACTTTCCAAGATGCATATGTCATTTTTCAAAATATTTCCCATGTAAAAATTACCATTTTTGGTCGAAACTAGGCTTAGTATCCTCGAGGTCACCTAAGCCTAAGGCTTACTAAGCCACCTGTCGAGAAACTTGCCCATGTGTCTGAACCTGTATTGTATCAGATGATGTTTAAATGCACATTTTATTCAACTAACATTGATAGTATAAACTTTAAACCGAATAAATAATTGTAAAACGCACAAATTGGAAATTTGGATTAAAGTAAGATTTTCTGGCAATACCGGTTTTTTGCAGGACAGGCCTCAAAGTGTTGCTTCCGTTGCAGTGTGTGTCTAATCATGTGTGCAAAGTGTGCAAATATTTGAATTAAGTTGGTGGTATTAAAGGTTACATGAGTAAATATGTAGAAAATGCATTATTTCGAAAAATGCATTTTTTGAAAATTATCAAACTTTCTGGCAACACTGGCTTTACAGGTCAAATAGCCCCAGAGATTTTTTACCAAATTTGGAAGGGGCAATGTCTGCCCAATTATCAACAAAGAGGAAATAATTCTGGGTGCTCAAGCAAAATTAGTTTTACGACTTCAAAGATAGGGTAAAAATTGCATTTTTTCAAAAGTGCGAAAGTGGCAATGTTGCCCAGCCCTAAAATTGCACATAGGGAAATATTATTGCAATATTTTTTACATCTGGGGAAAGCAAAAAGATAATACTTTATGGTCGTAAGGTTGCTTTTTTAATGTGACCTCAAATTTAAAGTCAGAAGCAATTCAGAAAATTACATATTTTCACTTATTTTCACCCCAAAATAAGCAAAAATCGCCAAAATCATAAAATCTGCCGTTGCTATGGCAACAAGCTCCGGAGAAATTTTTGATGTGACTTTTTGTAACCTACTACCAAAGCCCTTCCACCTCATGCAATAAAAAAATTTTGACCGTTAGCAGGCACATGTGGTTTTTGGAAGAGAAGGTAGCCCTGAAAAGGGCTGTTTAGTTTGTCTTTGGTTCTTTTGAAGTGAGTTTACTGTGCTGCTCTGCCCTCTACCTGGTTGCCTCTATGACGAATACAGGTTTCAGCCCTAGTTCTCATTGCATTAATTGCGTTGCGTACCATCCTTGTGCGCCGGATACTTGCGAATGCAGCAGAAATACGGGGTTGCAAAGATGTCTGAAGCTAGCTGGTGATCCTCGCTTATAGTGAATGCTTTCCCAAGCCTAATGCTATTATCTATCCATGTCATTAACCCACGGTTGTTTGATGTATATAGAATTGGCTTCATTATTAACTAAATGCAAACTATAGATGCGCTATTTATCCTAAATCATATTTCTTTATTTGCAAGGGGTGGTGATTAATACTGCCATTAAAACAGCTGGAATAGGTGTAACAAGCAACAAGGAAATTTTATAAACATATTTTATCAAACATTAAAAGGAATTATTTGTATTAGAAGCTTGAAAGCGTAATTTCCAGTTACGAAATAGCGCCACCAATTTTGTCATTAATATATACATTTTATATCCGTAAAAGCTTTAAAAAATGCTATAAAAGTGAATAATGTTGTAAAAGAGTGAAAATTAAAGTTGAGAATCACTCAAAAGCATCTTTATACATCAGCATGATATCACTTTTAGCTGGTTTAAGCCTAAATTTTGGTCGTACATGATGTTTTGTTTAAAAAACTTATAAATGGTCCCATCAAACAACCGTGAACCGTGTGTTTCGTTTAAATCTTTGATGTAGCCAAACCTCGTCCGTGGACAGAGTGAAAAACGGGTACATTTCTTAAAGAGGGCATATCTTCAAAAATTGTGAGCCGATTGAAAGAATTGTTTTGGTTTATTAAAGCTAACGATTAAAGGTTTCTTTACATACCAAAATATATTTGATCAACTTTTCAGAAATAGGAGAAAAGGAGGGCGTAATGTGGGGCCTCTTTTTTGGGACACCCTGTATAATCGCAACTTCATTACTTCAACATACCACGTGACAAGCAAAGACAGAAAACGTACCATATTTTGGAATTTTATCTGCTTAAAACATTAATGTGTATTATAATATAGCTACCATTTTAATAATTCATGTAAAATGCATGCATTTCAAAACCTTCCGCGCTTCCCGGACACCCCTCCCGCACCTACCCCTCAGCCTGTCGCACCTCAATGTGGCTACGCTATTCGTGATAGGCGTAACGACATCATAACAACTGTTCCTCCGCGTTGCACCACAAATAATAGAGAGATTGCGAAATTTACGTGAAACGTGATACGGGAACGTCAACGGCAAACCACATTAGTCAAAAATAGGTTAGTGTGCCCTCTAGAGCGTGAAATCTATTGTGAATTGGTCAATCGTGGAATTACCGTAAGGCGATTACGTTGCGGTTGGTAGCAAAAAATGACGTTCCAAAATGACAAAAAGACGCATTATAAAATGCAGAAAAATGTTATGTTTGTCTTGTTGTGAAGCGAATCAAAGTATCCTAATAGAGCAAGTAGAGTCCGACATGTAATAAAATCCATTTGGGGGTTATAATTTGACCTAGTATAGACCAGAAGAAGTGAATAAATTTCGATTTTTTTCGACGCGATTTCGAACGGGAAGATTACCTATTCATTTGTGTGTGGAAAATGCCGTCCAAAAATCATCTTGCGAAGAGGCGTTTTAGGCAAGATCGAGTCGTGTTACGGCAAATTTGCCGTTGAATTTTGTTTTTGGACGGGGGACAGAAGTTCATGCAACGCCATTTTTCGCCTTGCTTTTTCATTGTTTTAAACATGTTAAACAGCTGTCAAAGTGTTTTGCTTATGGGATTGAGATTTGGCTATAGCCGGGGCCTATAGGGTAAGCACAGATTTGAGGTCAAAGGTCATTAAGGGTGTAATTCCAGTACATAACAAAGAGCTTCAAAATGCTTCTTTTCCTGCAGATTACATGGTATACAGAGGTGCGACTGACACATAAGCATTGACATTAGCTGGGGTCTATATTGTAACAGATTTTGAGTTCAAGATCATGTAGGGGTCAAACATAGTTTATTACTGAAAACAACTTTGAAATTCCCTTTTGCTGCATATTAAGTGCTGTGATCATCAGAACAATGGCATCATGTGCATAGGGTTATAATTACAGTTGGCTTAAACATGGGGAGGGGAATGTTTTGGGGGAAATTCTAAATGTTTATCCAATTTGAATGAAATTAGTATTATGTGATGTTGATATGATTCAAAACACGATGGAGGTCATTTTAAGGTCATCAGAGGTCAAGTCAAGATCAAATTGTTTTTATTAGATTGTCATTAAACTTAGTGCCTATAATTTTTCACAAAAAGACAATTTTGACCAAAGCCATTTCAAGGTCATCAGAGGTCATTTCAAGGTCACGACTGGACTTCGCGGTCTAACAAGACCGCAACATATCTATCTCTATGTCTTTCTTTTCGATCAGTGTTCCGGGGGAATTCGTTGTGACGACGAGTCATAAACTCATAATCGATGCATGATGCACGAAGCAGTAAGCGAGCATGAAAAAGAGCAATGATGAACAGAAGAAAAAGATTCACCCGTTCACTTAATCATGAACAAATAGAACTGGAGCACGCAATATATCATGTCTAGAGTTGAAAATGATATAAGAATAATAATAGTAGTAAATCAATAATAAATATGAAGTATAAATAAATAAAATTAAAGTAATAAAAGTATTTAATGGAGGATATTTATAGATAGAAGAGAAATATAATTGAACAAAGTGCAAATAAATTAATTGATCCATGGATAAGTAGTGTAATAATCAGCATGGTAAAAAGCAGATGGTCTCACAAACAGAGAGTTTGCTCTGAAAAAAAATCAGTGAATGGATGGTACAGCTAGCAGGTGAAAAGGGCAGTTAGCCCAAGCAAAAAGGGTGCCATTTCCCAGGTGGTGTATGACGTGCAGTCCCTAAATTCAGTAAATTTTCATCGTCAACCGTGTAATTGAATGGGATTATTTTGAAATTTTAAAACGCTTGAAATATCACAAACAAATAGGCCTATGTTGATAAATAATATAATTACAAGTTAAAACCGTTGGGGTTCGATAATGAACCCCACAAAACTAACCGAGTACATGGAAAATGCCATACGGCCGGGCGGTTTCACGAGTTGCCGGCTCGATCATGTCATCCGCCGCCTGCCATTTCCATTGTTCTTTGCCCTACAGTGTGCGTACGCATCGTGGTTTGCTCATGGCACGTGCATTTTAAATCGCCTACCGCATTTCATATACAAGAAAGCCATTGAACAGTGTAGCGGCTCGTTCATGCATATCCATAGACGATGTCAAGTGGTCTATAAATAAAACCATGAATGAAATAAGATTGTATAACTATGTATCTATAAATAAAACCTTGAATGAAAAAAGATTGTATAACTATTTGCCGTCGTAGTGTGATGTCAAAATCGATCGATGCTAAGTTAACTGGTTTACTCACGGAACCACGATCAAAACGAACACAACACAAAGCCAGTGGATTTAAATTGGCACAAATTCGTACAAACTGTATAAACTCTGACACTGTATAAAACTCTTGTTTTGGTTATTTAGACAACTAATGACATACACCTGTTAAAAAATACTCGTTTAAAAAAAAGCCCGCAAAACATCGATGCTATGATCTTAACTGGACTGAATGCAGCCAATCGTATTTCATACCAATACAAATGTGGGTTCGATACACCCAAGGGTGAAATGGTGATTCATATCTCTTTATTGAGGTTGTGCATGTGCATATAACGTATCATACCGTGAATATGACGGACTACTCAAATGCATTCAACAAAAGCATGATCCAATCTACCGCGACATTTAGTCTCACACACTAAGCAAATGCACTACAATCATATAGGTTGATGACAACATTTGATTGAATGGACTGGATTGCGCCATGATTACGGTGAAGGACACCGGTTAAAATCCTTTGTTTGGAGCCACTCGATAAAAGCATGCAGGGCATCTATAGATATATTTGTTCCAGCATAGCACCACCATAAATTTATTGCAGTTGAGTTTCGAGGCGAACGGCATTATGAGGTCCGCCCGCACAATGCCGTAACAGGTAACCCGTATGGCGTTTCCAGTGAACGCCTCTTCGCAATCTCTCTAATTATCAAAGATCTGGATCGTGATTCTATAGACCACTTGGCATGTGACGTCATTGCCCGGCAGTATGCGTGCGCATTATGACAATTTACATTGTTCTTTGCCCTGCAGTGTGCGTACGCATCATAGTCTGCTAAGGGCACGTGCATTTTAAACCGCCCGCCACATTTCATACAGTACAAGAAAGCCATTGATCAGTGTAGTGGCTCGTTCGAGCATATCGATAGACGCTCGCCTTTGTTGATAAACAGTGATGTCAAGTGGTCTATAGAATCCATCCTTTGGTAATCTACGATTTGACACATACAAAGGTGTTGAGTGCAGCTTGTGCTTGGCGGGGAATTCAAACAGCCGTGAGGTTTGTGTAAACATATCGCTATATGGTATACTATTGTACCACTACTTCTACGGCAAAATACTATTTCTAAAGACCTTTTGTTGACATAGTTGATATCTCGATTGTACGATTGGAATCATGAGTAGACTAGCTAATATATAGGCCAACCGATCTCTGTACATCGGCTTGGTATAATGAGTTTCGTGGCAGTAGTATAAAGTTGAGGATGAATCTAGTATGTACAAAAGAACGCATACCTTGAAATAACTGTAAATCTATCTTGATTACATTTTAGGTTCAAATCATCAAGGAGCCATTCATCACAGCTAATGTCTTTGGTCCAGAGTCCAACGCAGCAGAAGATGATGAAATGCATAAGATATTCAAAGAAGGCATCCATTCCACCCCAGAATCCCAAGCGGCAAAATTGACATTAGCTTTCGATGAAAGCATAGCTACATTCCAGTGGGTCAAACAGATGTTGGAATCACCATTTCCTGGCAAGTCCTTCGTTTTTGTCCACGACCAAGCTTTCGGCCTAAGATCCAATTATTCCAATATGCCACGTGGATATACACACACATTTCTCATACGTAATCCGTATAGGGTGTTTCCATCCTGGAAGAGGTTTTTGGTTAAAATAATGCCATCGTTTATTGATAAACCCTTCGCAGACATGCCAAAGTACGAGGTTCCTGCGAAGTTTGGCTATGGCGAGCTTTACGATCTTATGGTACATGTGCAAGAGAAATCAGATCAATCTCCAATAGTCATTGATGCTGATGATCTGCAAGCGAATCCAGCGTCCGTTTTTCGACAGTATTGCCATCTCCTGGGAGTGGAGTTCAAACAGACAATGCTACAATGGGAAGCTGGAGATAAGATCGTCGATACGTGGATCGCGTCTAAGAAGGTTCTGCAAGGGAACAAGATGGAAGAAGGTGGATACTTTGAAGATGCGTTTAAGAGTACGGAGTTTCATCTTCCAAGAGAATTGCTATCTCGAGAACAAATTGATATTGATCTCCTACCAGTGATAGATCAATGTAAGCCTCTCTATGAGAAAATGTATAGCATGCGAATTCGGCCATGATATTAGAAACTCATGAAGAAAAAAATTCATTTAGGGTGGTGCAATTATTGTATGTACCCAGTGTGATGAATTATAATGCGGCAAAGATAATTTGGCAATCCAAAATGGGAGGGGTACGGAGATATTTTGCACATATACCGTAAAATTCCGTCTACAAGCATATATATGCCTCTAAACGAGGTTTTTTGACACAAGAGACAAGAGGCAGACACTCTCAACACAAACGTTATTTGGAGTTTGAACAACTATATTACTGATAAAGGCGGCTGTACAAACTTGTATATTTGTAAGACCAATCTATTGCAATGTTTTTGAGAAGGGTATTTGGCCTTTCATATCTTTCGTTAAAAAAAACCCCTCGTTTAGAAGCATATATGCTTCTAGACGGAATTCTACGGTATTTGGGCAGCATTTCGATATTATGCCCTTAAAGTGTAGAAACATGTTAAGGGGTGGGGTATGAACGTTTGGACAGTATTTATTGTGGGACATTAGAGCACATCAGACATCGAATTGCATTCTGAATACGAAGAATGTCCTTCTGATATTAAATAATTTTGATTATTTGAAATTCGCATTTTATGGCAAATGATTAATTGATATTTTTGATATTTAAAGGGGCATTTCGTGATCCACAGCCTCATCCCCCCACTTTTTCCCAAAAAAAAGTTGAGATTTTTACACCACTGGATCCCTCTCGCTACATAATGTTTATGTACCAAATATTTCTTGCATATTAATTCGTTTAGCAAAAATATCGCCAAATTTGGTGCACCAGAACGAAAATACAACACATTGTCTATGGAGCAGTGTAATACACAATCATGCATAACTCGCAAACGCAAAATCGGAATCAACTGAAACTTTTTTCGTGGATATCTACTGAAAAATGTCATAAAAAGAGGATGCTAGGATCACGAAATCCTCCTTTAACAGTACTCGAAGTAAACTTAAATAAATCTGATAATATGTACTTAAAGTGTATGTAGGTGGGATGAAAAGCCGACGATCAATTGAAAATTTTGACCTTTCGTATTAAAGATATGGATTTGTTAGGTATTTTGGGTGAAAATCCATATCTTCAATATGAAAGGTCAAAATGTTCAATTGATCGTCGGCTTTTCCTCCCAGCTACATACACTTTAAGAATATATCATTAGATTTATAAAATCTACTTCGAGGACCGTTATATATCAAAAATGTGAAAAATATCAAATTTTAATAATTTGTCATAAAATTTGTATTATATCGTGAATTTAAAAAAATGAAAATTATTTGATATCAGAAGAACATTCTTCGTATTCAGAATGCAATTCGATATGTCTGATATGCTCTCATGTCCCACAAAAAATACTGTCGAAACGCTCAAAACGCTTATTCCAGATCCCTTAAGAATACGTCCAAATATTATGCAAATATTTTCTAATCGCTGCCATCGCATCACATGATAAGACCTGGTGCTTAACGAGGACCTAAATGCGCGTCGTCGCTACGGAAAACTAATTAAACCACGAAAAATAAGGTCTTATATACCTTACTACCCCCTCTATAGCTTACGTCCTCGCAGCGTTAACCATTTGAACGTTAACCGTTTATGAGGACTTGACGTGACAACACGCCAAGGAAACTTAGTACTTGTTCAGGTTTTCGGAAATGTGTGGATGTGTGTGTTGGTGGGGGTGGGGTGGCGGGGCACACGTGCCAGCCCTGGGGGGCACATCAAAAATTTTGGTGGGTATGCTCCCCCGGAATTCTGAGGTGGTGGGTCTTTGGGAGCTGACGGCGTACCGGTGCAAGGGGGTCTTTCGGAGCTGCGAACCGGGCTGTGAACAAGTAAAATGGGGTCTTTTGGAGCTGCGAACAGTCAAAATCAAGGGTCTTTCTTGGCTTTTTGGTTGAAAATCGCCTGAAAAAACCAGAAATATGAGGAAGGAGCAATTTTTGGGTCTTTTAGAGCTGAAATTATCAAAATCAAGGGTCTTTCGGAGCTCTATTTTGGTCAAATATAGGGGTCTTTCGAGCTGCGAAACCCAAAAGGGGGTCTTTCCGGGGAGCATACCCGTATGGTCATTTGTGTTGAGTGCCCCCAGGGTGCCAGCATTCTTGTGGGGATATTGGGAACGTACCAAATACCCCTGTAAGTGTAAGAGTACCCCATACGGCATGAAAACCTCAAAAATAACATTTTTAGAGATACCCCATAGCGGGATGTAGGCCTATGTGGTCCCTGTGTAAAAATAAGCTTTCTCCACTAGGAAATTTCGTGTATGCTTGCTTATATGTACCCCACAAGAATACTATGGTAAGTATATTATTCCCACAAGGAAGTTTCCACAAGGGTATCTGGTACGTACACGCACTAACACACAATACCCCATATTCATGTATCCTGGTGTGAGTAGGGGTTGTGTGTGGTTGGGGTTGGGAAGTAGGGGTGTGTGTGCTTGGCGCCTGGCGGGGGTGGGGGGGGGGGGGTGGGGTTTCAAAAACTTTTTGGTTCGTCGGGGGAGGGGAGTACACATAATTAGGGCGCAGCCTTTTGTAAATACAATTATACAGGGACAAGGTTGTTTGATGTGATCATTTATTAAATTTTCTAAAAAACATATAATGTTCAATTCTAGACCTGGACAATACCAACAACTAACACTAATAATGTACATCATGATGCAGTCATGTCTACAGTAGAATTCATCTCGACCTTTGCATGACTTAACCCCATTAAAAGCTATTAAACCAAGATAAAACTTCATTGAAACAGCTCAACTGATTAAATCGGATCTTCTCTGGCTGTGCACATGTGACTGTTTTCATGTGCGATATCGCAATAAAGTTTGTATTATAGCTTCAGTTGGGTAACCGATTATAAAGGAAACGAAAGGAAACAATGGTATGTGTACTTTTGTTCACGAAATGAGACAATGGCGTGCTTTTTGTAAACCAGCATTCTTGAAAATGAGCAACATAATGATTGTTGACTTAACACGGTTTGGAAATAATTTCTTCATATTTTTGGTGTTATCTGTCGTTTACATATCCTTCCTAAAACACAAAAGTACGACCTCTCCAAACACCTAAATTAGCTAAAATTTAGGACATGTTACAAAACTATATTGTCTAGAATTTTAGAAGAGTACTTTTAATATTGGCCGGTTATTTTTCACACAGCGACGTTAACTAGGCAATGTACTATTACCTATAACATTAACTAAAACACCAAAGTACGAATATTTCCAAACATCTAAATTAGCTAAAATTTAGGACATGTTAAAAAACTATATTTTCTAGAACTTTAGAAGAGTACTTTTAATATTGGCCGGTTATTTTTCACACAGCGATGTTAACTAGTCATATCCCCATACTTTTAACGTAGGGCTATTTGTAGAGGTCACTCGTCAATGGGAAAGAGCACTGTGTATTGTGTATAGGAAAACGGACAGTAACTGCAGTATGTATATTCCAAGCTCTTTTTGACATATATTTTGGCTTCTTTTCAACATCTTTTTCTGCTTTTTGTGGTATTTTATATTTTAAACACTGTACATTTGTGTGCAAATTGAGGGCGCCATTTACATATATTTTAAATTTAATCTAGCCAAATAATATAAGTTATTTCTAACATTTCATGTTAAAAGTATTTTGAAAATTTCGTAGCTATTTGTTTATCTTTTTCTGATGTTTTGATGCCATTATACCAGTATCTTCCCCTTGTAAAGATGAAAACATGATTTAAGATAAATAGCGCCACCAGTGTTCGCCAATTCTTAAAAATGACCTACTTTCACAAAGATGGTGACAAAGAGTATAGGAAAGAAAACCAATATAAAACACAAGTGCTTCCTGGAAAATAGCAATCGGGGAAGGAAGTGAAACGACGCAATTGGACATAAGAGAGATAAAAATAAATAACGACTTCACAAAAAGTAACGCAGCCGTTATATTTAGTCATAATAGTTTCAGATCTAGGCTGTAATCACAATAATTGTTTATTTAACATAAAAAAGAATGATGGTTTATTGAAGAGCATTTGTCGACATAGCGGTCTGGCATCTCGCTATATAAATCGATTGATTCAGAAAAAAAGGAACTGTGTAACGATTATTTTAACGTTCTCATGTGTGTTAAACCAAGTAGACTATAGTGTTACTATGATATGAGAGGCAAATATAAAAATGAACCAGTTATGGGTGAAAACGGGAAATTCAAAATTTCCCAATGTTACGCTCGTGCTGCAACTAATACGTTAACTATATTCCGCTACCCTTTGCTTAAATACTGTGGTAAATGACGCAGACTGCAATACAGGACTATTTGATGTTGGGCGATGAGAGTTTAATCGGTAAGAGCCTCAATTTTGTAAATACTGAATGATTTAGGTTCACCATAATTATACGTTACTACAAAGTACAGGTACGTTACGTTACAACAGATACGTTAAGGAAGTTGTGCCATGTGCAAATGCACACTTCGTCGCAGTGTATTCAGATGGTATTTGTGTAAAGTCTTGGATATCGATGACGATGATCAGGAAAGGAAAGGAAAAGAAAGGAAGAAAAGGGGAAAGGTGAAAAGGGAGAAAAAGAGAAGAGAAATGAAAATCACATTTTGGCCATAATGACCTTTGGATGACCTTTCACCCCGAGTTGGTCATGTAACATTTGTGCCACCACCCAATGGTCCTTGTGACCAAATGTGGTCACATTGGCTTAAAGCATATGGCTACGATTAAAAGTTTGACAGAAGAAAGAAAGAAGAAGAACTGACCAAAAACAGAACACTCGCAAATTGGAAATTTGCGATTGTAATTATGGAAGAAAACGAAATGTTTGTGTCGTGGACATATGTTTTAAATGTTTCCATGGGAACAGTCACCCTATTCAAGGATTATTCTAATTTTTGGATATGGATATTTGACACGTCTGTCCTACAAAGCCGTTAAACAGAGCACTTTTAGCTACACGGCCTCTCTACTATTTAAGATATTCAGCAATATTCGTAAAAATTTCAAATATTTTGAGACTCGAGACAATCACCGATAGCGCCTTTAATGCTTCCGACTTATCACAGATAAATGAAGGACAATGCGGTAATACTGTCCATGCCAGGAATGGACCAGGAAATTATAGGCCTGTTATCTATGGGTGTACTTTTATCACTGTTTATATCTGCTCTTGGTGTGAATACCTATCCGTTTCCTCTGCATAACTCTGTCTCTCTATCTGATTCTCTTGAAGAAGTGTCCACTTTGTGTGAGGGTTGATATTCCCTACATGGAATTTTGACCTTTCGTATTGAAGATATACATTAATTTTTCCCCAAAAGAATTTTTTTGTATACATCTTCAGTATGAAAATTCAAAATTTTCAATTGATGGTCGGCTTTTCTTTCCAGCTACATACTTAGACTTTAAGTACATAAAAAAATTATAAAGTTTACTCCGAGGACTGTTAAATATCAAAAATATCAAATTTAATAATTTGCCTTAAAATTTGAATTATATTGTGAATTTAAAAAACAACAACAACATTATTTGATATCACAAAGGACGTTCCTCGTATTCAAAATGCAGTTCGATATGTCAGATGAGCTCTCATGTCCTACAAAATATACCGTGCAAACGTTGCTACGAGCCCTTAAAATAAATAAATAAAACTTTGTGGTATTCATAGCGAATCCCCTATTGTCTTAGAATGGTATGTTCCTAAATTCGTTGCGCATTATTTCGTTTAGTCAATTTTATTGGGATCACGGAGGTTATGTGGAAAACTATGCTGTGTTCATGTAGCTGGTTACTGGTTTTGGTTTTGCAAGGCGTTACAACAGACCTGAGACGCAATTTTGAGGACAGTAGTTGTGTGATTCTTAATAAATAAAGCTTTAAAGGTAAAGTAGACAAAATTTTGGACTAGTAATCTTTTCAATTTAAGTTAATAAAGCACGTATCTAAATGTATTGATAATGTAATATTATGTTATTATTTTAATTACACATGATGTGCAAAATATGTGTCCATCTTAATTTTTACATGGATTTATGTGTGTAAATTTAATCTGGCTTGATTGTGGAGCTGCTACATAGGCGGAGATAATCACGCTTTTATTTCACAAGAATGATTGACAGCATGCTAGGCTGAAGTCTGTTCTGTGATTGGTTCAAAAACTCTTAATAATTAATAAATTATCCACTCAACATCGGTATAGGCCGTTTGTACGTTAATCGTACGGAGTGTCAGCTCTGGAGTGTCCCATCTCATTCTTAATTAGCTCTGGTTACAAATATAGCAGTTGTTGAAAACAGCTTTCGGGTTGACAAGTTTATTCTATTTTTGTTTTAATATTTCAAATACCTTAATTCATCTTATTCAATGAACAGCGAAAAGAAGTCACTTTTCAGCAGTATGGATGAAATCAGTAACGACCCTAAACGAAGGATATATCTTTGGACAGCACCAAGATCTTTGGCGACGGTCTTCACCAAGTGTATGAGCTTCGTGGAAGGGGTGAGTTCATTTAATACTAATTTCCGCCTATATTTTAAGAGCATAGGAGACGGTCAAAAAACACTTTGTCTGAATACTTATGATGAGGGGAATATATTGGTATGATTTTTACCCTGATCCGACCAAGTTCGAAATTTGAGCTTTGCATAAGCTATAGTCTATCAGCTGGATTCTTGGATCCGTAAAAATCATAGATTTGTTATGCATAGCCCATAGCAAAAGGAAAATGTTTCCGGAGATCTCCAGGAGGTCTCCGGGAGTCCCCAGGAAACATTTTTAGCCTATTTTTGGAAGTATTCCGAAGTCTCCTGCTATAGCAGGATGCTTGTGGGTTACTATGCCCATTTACTGGCAGGTCTCCAGTAAACCGCCGAGTGGTTTCCCACAAAAAGTCATGATAGGAGGATAGGGGGAGACTGAGTATTCCAAAAATCAGTGTATCCCAGAAAGCGGCTTCTGGGAGATCTCCAGGAGACCTTCCAGAGCGTTAATTCAAACCGGGCTGTAGAGGGTAGTGAAAGTCATTATGACTGTAGATGTGAAGGCTAGTTCGGATCTACCGAAAAAAATCGATTATAAAGCATATGTGTCTATTAACGAGTTGCTCGGAAAATAACGATTTTTGAGGGAAGTTTGTTAAACTTTTTCATATTTTTTTAAAAATTTATAAATTAAAAGAACAAACAAAAAAGAGAGAGAAAAAAAGGAAAAAACAAAACAAAAAACAAACAATCCTAAAAATTCGTTCTTTTCCGAGCATGACGTTAATAGCCACATATGCTTATTATCGAAATTTTACGGTATCATTACGGAGCGTTCATAAAATAACACTTAAAAAAATGTTAGTGGGAGGGGAGGGGAGTTTCCCGACACATATTGAGTTTCGTGCACAGCAAGTATTCCAGAATCCTTGATAATCCATTATGTGCAAGAAATTAAACCTGCAATTTATGTCCATTTTCTTTTAGGTACAGATCATCAAGGAATCCATAACCACAGCTCACGTCGTTGGTCCGGAAGGCACCGCAGCACAAAATGGCGATTTTCAGAAGGCATTCCCCGTGGGTGATGAAGCCAATCCTCTATTCCAGAACCCAAAGCGGCCAAATTGGATTTAGCTCTCGACACAAACAAAGCTTCCTTCCAGTGGGTAAAAGAGATGCTAGAATCACCGTTCCCTGGAAAGTCCTTCGTTTTTGCCCATGATCAAGCTTTTAGTTTACGTAGCAATTATGGAAACCTTCCACGAGGGTTTAGGCACACATTTCTTATACGTAATCCGTATAGGCTATTTCCATCATGGAAGACGGCGATAGTTAAACTAATGCCATTGTTTATTGATAAGCCATTCGCAGATATGCCTGAGATCTTAGTTCCTGCAAAGTTTGGTTATGGCGAGCTCTACGATCTTATGGTCCATGTGAAAGAGAAATTGGGCCAATCTCCAATCGTCATCGATGCTGATGATCTCCAAGCGAATCCAGCGTCAGTTCTGCGACAATATTGTCATCTCCTGGGTGTGGAGTTCAAAGAGTCAATGCTTCAATGGGAAGCGGGAGATGGGGTCACCAGCACGTGGATCATAGATAAGTCGGCTCTACAAGGGAATAACATGGCTGAAGGCGGGTACTATGAAAATGCGTTTAAGAGTACAGAGTTTTATCCTCCTAAAGAATTACCATCTCGAGAACAGATTGATCATGTTCTCCTACCAGTGATCGATCAATGTATGCCCATTTATGAAAAGATGTATAGCATGCGAATTCGGCCATAATGAATGATTTGATAACTACAACTGTATCTTATTTTACTCGTCATTGGACGATTACAAAACAGGCTTCATAACAGCACATAACATAGGATTCAGAACAGTAAATGAGAAATAGAGGTCGTACTAGAAGTTAACGAGCATATTATAAATTGGAATATTAGTATTGTTGATACGTGATTTGAATGACCATGCACATATAATGCACCCTTATCTAAAGTCTGCACAAAAAGTAACTCAGAACTAATAATTGTTTCCATAATATTTTAACATATATATTAATATCACAGCAGTGTTTTTAAAGAAAATTACCCGAATTTAAAAGTTGCAGCTATTTGTATTGATTTGAAGTCAGCGCGAAGATAAATGGAGGGTGTTACGTGCCACAATGCTTGTGTAAAACCATTGATCGCTGTAAACTGCAACTTTTAAATTCGGGTACTTTTCTTTAAAAGCACTACTGTGTTGTTAATATTGAGCGACATTTGACAAATGGGGTATCAAAATGCGCGTAAATAAATCGTCCTTATTTCTATGTAGAAATAATGTGGAAACAATTATTAGTTCTGAAGCTATAGGCGTATTTATAACGGCTGAGTTACTTTTTGTGTGGATTGGCAGCAGTGATAAAATGAGGCCTCATTCGTAGTGACAGTAATTATTAAAGGTATAAAAATATAACATTTTGTGCATGGTTGCATAACTACATGAAGAGACACTTTAGGTTAATTGTTTTTCAAATGTTATGCTACACCTGAAGGCTGTTTATGTTCCAAATCGAACATGTCTCTACTTACGTACATACTCAGCTATCTCTTGGTCGTAAATGGACAATACTGACGGAGCAACATGGTTCAACTATGGTGCCGTAACCGCTCGCTCTAGTTAACATATTTATTTCCCGGGATTTATTGACACGAAATTTCTGCACCACAATATAAGACCACCGTAATCTACGGAACACCATCCACACAATAAATTCGCGCAAGTAAATTCAATATTTTAGCACAGTGGTGTTCACAGTCAATTCCCTTTGTATAAGAGGTTGTGCAATAATTATGTGTACCCCCGGGGTGGTGAATTATAGGAGAGCGGCAGGTCGAAGGGGGGGGCAAACAATTTTGGCAGGTCGAAAGGGGTGGGGCAAGCGATTTTTGGCACATATATCTTGGGCACCGTTTCTATATTACGCCCTAAAAAGGTGTAGGAAAACATTAGGAACACGTTCAAATATGCAAAATAGCCTGCTCGATGCGCTCGCATTATATGATAAGACAATACGGTTCAAATTCGGGTTTCCCAAAATCTTAGTGTGATAAAGGGAGGGGGGCAAATCATTTTTGGCACGTCAAAGGGGGGGGGGGGGCAAAGATTTTTGGCACGGCCAAAGTGGGGGGGGCAAACCACCCCGGGGGTACACATAATTATAACACAGCCCCTAAGAATGGTATGTTTCCGCGTATATTCCTAATTCGTTGAATTGCATGTTATTCCGTTATCAGTCAATGTGATTGGGATCACTGAGGTCAAATTTGAGGAAAACTGTACTATTGCATGGAGGTACGTATGAGTACCCTATAGGCCTATTTATCCCGGGCTATTTATTCTGCCAGCTCGACCCAAAACGCGTCACTGTGTTCATGTATCAGGTTTTGTTATGGCAAGGCGTATAGCACTTGAAGAAAACAAGTTTTGGGTTGACAAGCTTGTACCATTTTTGTTTTTCCAGCCATGGCTTAATTCTGAATTGTCACCTAATTTGGGTGTACTTTGTCTTGGGTCCAATCTCTATCATGGAAAATTTGCTATATCTTTTTAAATATAATGAGTGTTTGTTCTAGATTTGTGTTTTAGCGTTTCATATTTGAAAGAACTAATGTTAAATTGCAACATTTCGAAACCACAAACCTAAACTGGGTGCTATGATGTACAAGATTGGGCTACAAGTATGCATTTTACCAAGTGGGCAATAGGTATTTCCTTCATGTTGCCAATGCATGACTTTCTTTATTATACTCAAAAACGGATTTTATTATACTAGAAAGTTGTTTACGTGCATGTAGGTTCCTTCACAGCCTGTTTCTGTCGTGTATGTTTACGAATGAGCTACATGCAGACTGGGTTGCCAGGGACTACCAGGACAAAGTATTGTTTTTGACTATAACAATGTAAATATTAGCAAGATTTGGATTTGACCTCCTATCAGGATTTCTGATAACATAATTAATTGGAAATCTGAAATAAACACTCATGTTGTAAACAGGTGAAACTCTATGATTATTTATGGTTGGAAACTTAGGAAATTGCTGTCAATGAAATAAATAATATATTAAACATACATTTTGTTTTTTCAACGATGGAAATCCATTCACAAATAAGGTTTTTAGGAACCATTTGACATTCAACATTTTGAACTATGAAAAAAAGGGATATAATTGCACAGCTGATCCAGGCTGCTGATAAGCTGTCAACAAGTGTTATCACTAATTCAACAATACTAATGAGCAATTATATCACCAGACTGGAACCAAGTTGGGTATAAACAGTGCAGAAGGCTACTACCATCACTAATTGATGTTGGGAGTGACACTGATGGTGATGGTGGTGGTGGTGGTGGGGGGGGGGGTAAATATCAGTAATTGGGGGTAGATAGTGACTTTGGTTTTACACATTTTATAGCAACTGGACAGTTTATAGTAGTAACAATATAATCAACACATTCAGAAAATTGTTTTCAGATTGTTTTAAGCCCAGGAATCCCTGGGATTGAGTAATCAGTCTTTTTTCACGGCAGTGAAATGATGCCACTTGCACCCACATCTCATATGCACAGTTTATCCCTTACATATCCTGTGTCTTGAATAGCTATATAGCCCATTAACCATGTGATTAAGAGACTAGGAAATAATTCCTAATATCTCATGCCTTTATCTAATCTTCCACACATGACAAGTTACTATTAAGCCCTTAAAAAATATTAAACCCGGCAGTCTGTTAGGTGGAAGAATTTTTAGCCTCTTTTATAAACATGTTTACAATTGGCTTATAGCCATCACATGCTGACAATACACATAACTGATTGGTTAATCAAAACTAGCAGGCCTAATCACAAAGTAAATATATCATCTGTAATTAGAAAACTATGCAGCAGGCAATTTACTTCAGAAAAAGTTTAATATAACTACATTGCACAAAACTAATCAATTAGTCAATTATCTGTAGTTAATTGAATGTTTATTGACTCTTGTAATATACCCCATGTGTAAAAGCAGGACCATGACCCTGACATAAAAATTCCTTTAACAAAGGAATAGGGCGCCCAATGTGAGCTTGGTCGTGATGTGGTGAATTTCATGGTGTTTAGATTTGGTATCATTATCTCTTGCAAACCCGGTGACACCTCATTATAGAAGTCGGACCTGTCGATAGGTTGTAAGAGGGGATAGCCTTTTCCAGGCACAAATTGGGCCAATATAAAGAAAGTTTTGCTACTTTGCAACGCAATAAAAAAATGCAAAATGAGATCCTCTAGGTGACTCCCGAGGCCAGGGCTTAAAAAACTAAATGCAAAATGGGGTTTAAAAAAAATATTGTTTTCTAGAGTCAAGACGCAGGTATCATTATTAAGCCTCATGTCACTTATTTATTGTCGAATAAGTGCAGAGTAGGTTAGATATGAATATTAAATGTTAGACCAAAGTAGCTCAAAGTACATGTACTCTACACCTGATCCGTGAATTTGTCTTTTTTAACTGAGACATTCTTGTTGATTATAATGTGATCACTGTAACTACCAATAAACTATACATTGCGAATAAATATCTCAAATAAAATACCATGTTTTTAATGGATTTTAACTGTAATTTACCAAACATTGGTAAATGGTAAAAATAATGGTAAAACACAGAAGAGGTAAAGAACAGAGATATGGAGTTATGAATTGATATGAAATCCCTTAAGCAGCAAACATTCTTAAGGTTGTCTGAATATAGGTTGTTGTATAACTCGGATGATGTGATGTGTACTGCTCCATAGACAATGTGTAGTAATTTCGTTCTGGTATACCAGAACGAACCAGAGCGAAATTCAAATTTCACGATATTTTTGCAAAACGAATTAATCTGCAAGAAATATTTTGTACATAAACATTATGTAGCCAGAGGTTTTCAGTGCTATAAAAATCTCAACTTTTTTTGAGAAAAGTGGGGGGGGGGGGAGGGATGGGGCTGTGGATCACGAAATGCCCTTTTGAAATGTAGACCTATTTCGCACACATTTTTCAATTCAGCCTTCAACATGAACATTTTGAGTATTTCCCAGTATGTCATTGGTGGTGTATTTACCAATAAATGCCAATATTTCACACCCGGTAGTTGTGCCAAACATTCAAATTTACTAGCATTCCAAGTACTTGCAATTCAAAGTTATAACGTTGATCTGCATCCATGGCGTTGTCTTTTTAAAGACATTTCTTGTTATTTTTCACTTTACCTTATTCATTGAACAGCAAAGCCATGGGTACACACAGTGACCTCCGTACTGTAGCATATAGGTGTACTTGTAAGTTGTACATGTGGTGTGTCGTGCACTGGGTACTTTAGTGCTGTTGTTCATGATTGTTGTATCATGTACATGTAGGAACCGCTCTAGTTAGCTCTAGTTAACCATGAGTTAACATACGGTAAGTGTGTTTTACCTTCTACATTCTACCTTCTGCTACCACAAATCAGTGAGTTTGTGTGTGGTGAGTTGGCCACATAAATGTTATAACATGTTTCTTGCGCCAAATCAGGCTTAATATTATTTAATGTTTCACAGTGCTATGACGGTTTGATTTGAGGTGTGTGGTGTAGGGGGGGGCAGTGGCGTAGCCAGCACCTTTCAGGGGGCAAGGCAATTTTTCCAGGGGGTGAAACTTTGACGAAAATCGGCTAAAAATAGGGCGGCCAGCATCCCACGGGGGGGGGGGCAAGACTTCACAAGGGGGAAGATGCCGCCTACTACGCCACTGGGGTGGAGGTAGTTGTGGGTGGGTATGTGGGTATATGAAGAAGGGGTGTTAGAAGATACATGCATGTATGCATAGGCTTTTATATCCTACATGTATATGCTGGGGATGTAATTTGGGAGAGTGGGGGTTGGTCATGTGGGTGCGTAGATGTAGGTATATGGGCCTATGTATGTATGGGGACATTTGTTATATTGCATATTGGCATGATTGGGGAAATAAATGTCCCTAAATCACTATACTGAATTGTAGAAACAAACAATTTTATCTTTATTTTGTAGTATTTACAACCAATGTCCATATGCCCCTTATATTATTCGTTGCGCATAACTGCTGTGTTCATTGTGTTCAAAACGTTACTGAAATATAGCACTTGTTGAAAACAGTTTTCGGGTGGAGTTTCATTTTTGTTTTAATATACCTCAATTCATCTTATTCAGTGAACAGCAGTATGGATGAAATCAGTAACGAGCCCAAACGAAGGATATTTCTTTGGACAGCACCCAGATCTTTGGCCACGGTCTTCACCAAGTGTATGAGCTTCGCAGAAGGGGTGAGTTCAGTTAAAGGGTATATCTATGACACTCGTTGCAATTTTTTTTATTCGTATTTCTCCTGAAAAAAGGCAAACGATGCCCGAAATATCTGTGCCAAGAATCGCTTGCCCCCCTTTCAACCTGCCAAAAATTGCTTGACCCCCCAAAAAAATGCTTGCAACCCATTTAGGCCTGCCAAAAAACCTTTGCCGCTCCCCTCTAATGCACCACCCCAGGAAAACACATAATTATTGCACCACCCCTTATTATATCATGTTACTAATATATAATAAAGAAGCGGCCTGATTTTATCCATATGTGTAAAAACCATTCAATTTTTTTTGATAAAAAATATAGTATAAATTCTGTGCATCGACAGTGTTGGCAATCTATTCTCTCAAAGTTGGCCATGTTCATATCATGATATCACTGTAGTTTCTAGGTCAAGTCTGTCTCGTTCGAAGGAACTCACCGCTTACAGTTGGTGTCTGTGGAATATTTTTAACAGTTGGTTTTTGTGAAAATATTTATTTTCTCAAAAAAGGAGTCATTTTCATTGTCCTCATAATATCTTGCCAATGATATGATGTTGTCCGATGTTGGGGGGCTACAACAAATAATGGCGAGCCGAAAAGGACGGGCAAGCAATTTTTGGCAAGCCGAGAGGGGGGGCGATTTTTGGTGAGCCGTTAAAAATTTTATCTCCATGATTCAACGCAATAATCAGTCAACCAATTATTCATGTGATTATGAGTTTCGTGCATAGCAATTACTCCAGAATCCTTGATAATTAAGTGCAAATATTTAAACCTGCAATTTATTATTAATGTCCATTTTGTTTTAGGTACAGATCATAAAGGAGGTCATTACCTCAGCTCATTTGATTGGTCCGGATTGCACCGCAGCACAAGATGACGAATTTCAGAAGACATGTAATGTGGAAGCCATTCCCTTGATCCCAGAATCCAATGCGGTCAAAATAGATTTAGCTTTCGACGCCAACAAAGCTTCATTCCAATGGGTCAAAGAGATGCTAGAATCACCATTCCCTGGAAAGTCCTTCGTTTTTGCCCACGATCAAGCTTTTAGTCTGCGAAGCAATTATGGAAACATTCCACGAGGTTTTAGGCACACATTTCTTATACGTAATCCGTACAGGCTGTTTCCATCATGGAAGAAAACTTATGTGAAAATGATGCCATCGTTTATTGATAAGCCTTTCGCAGATATGCCTAAATACGTGGTTCCTGCAAAGTTTGGTTATGGCGAGTTATACGATCTTATGGTCCACGTGAAAGAGAAATTAGGCCAATCTCCAATCGTCATCGATGCTGATGATCTGCAAGCGAATCCAGCGTCAGTTCTGCAACAATATTGTCATCTCCTGGGATTGGAGTTCAAAGAGTCATTGCTACAATGGGAAGTTGGAAATGGGGTCACTAGCACGTGGATCGCGACTAAGGCGGCTCTGGAAGTTAATAACACGGCAGAGGGCGGGTACTTTGAAGATGCGTTTAAGAGTACGGAGTTTCATCCTCCTAAAGAATTGCCATCTCGTGAACAGATTGACCCTGATCTCCTACCATTAATCGATCAATGTATGCCCATTTATGAGAAAATGTATAGCATGCGAATTCGGCCATAATGAATGATTGGATAAATACAATTGATTTTTAATTTACTTGTCAGAACATAGGTTTCAGAACAATAAATGTAAAATGGAGGCCATAATAACCGACCTGATGGCCAAAATCAATATCCTTGGTTGTGGAGAGGAACAGTGCCACCGGAAGAAAAATGTATTAACTACAATACTATAATTATTTGGAATATTACTATGCATAAACGATGTGTGCCACAACTGGAACAGTGCCACCGGAAAATGTATTAACTAGCATAAAGATTAGGAATAATAAGTGTATATCGTGGGCAGACTGCAAGACCATCGTAATAGAATGTAATGGCTGCCCTTTGTAAAATACCTTTTGTTTGCAGCACATCCTCTTCATTGTAAATTGGTGATGTCTTGTATTACTCTGTCGATGGCCTCTAAGCTAACCCAGGGTATAACTTTACATGAAGATGGGTTCTTCATGTGTTAATGATCAAAAGTAAGTACATTGATTGGATATTGCAAATGGCAGCTGTTATGTTCTACTGCACATACGATGGTCTTGCACTCTGGCAACGGTGCAACAGCAAAAACATGTATTAGCTATGATAATACTATGATTAGGAATATTATTACAATGATATTGAAACGATACCACAAGTGTTTAAAAGTGCTACATTTGTTCCTAACATTGTGTGAAAAAACAAAGTGAATTGCATTTACCATTTTATTAACCTTTTTACTTTGATACCCGATGTTGCTATTTTTTTCACTTGGACAAAGTATTTTTTCACACAATGTTACGAACAAAATGTAGTATTTTACAAACTTTGAAAACTTGAAATATTTAACTACGTTCTCATTAATGACTTCTTTGCATTATTGCACTTTTTTGACTCACCCTGTATTAACTAAAATATTAGGATTAGGAATATTAGCATACATGATGTTGAAACGATGTGTGCTACAAAGGGACAGTGTCACAGGAAAATATGTATTAATTAGCATACTATAAATAGGAATATTAGTGTATATTGTTGAAAAATCCTCGTCCACAGTACATTATAAACAATAATTATTTAAGGTAAATATGTAATATTTTGTGTATAATAAAGGAACAAACCCACTTTTCGGAGTAAAACTTTAAAATGACAAATGGTTCATACCATTTTATGCATGGGTGCCTAATTACATGAAGTAACACTCTAGACTTGTTTTTCAAATGTTATTCTAAACCCTAAGGCTGTTTATGTTCCGAATCGTACATTAACAGGACGCTCGCGTCAATCTAAGCAAAGGATTGACGTTCTTTTCTGAAACCCAGTGTAGTAGTCATATGAAGACATTATGTCACACTGCATGAGGATACACCCAACCCCCCCCCAATAATCAGTCAAACAAACAAGCGAGTAATCCAGAATCCTTGATAACAGGCTGAATCCAGAGGATGATTTAAGCACTTCCCACCACGCGACTGTGTTGACTTGCGGTTAGCACAGCTGTGTGAGTGAACATGACGCCACTGCTCGCACATTGCATTGACGGGCATGGTTAAATTTGAATTTGGACTGATATATTTACAATAAAAACGCATTCAAAATCCCAGTCGATTTCACATTTTATGTTACCTACAGAAGGTGTGAATTATCCTTTATGCAAACATCACTTTTGTTCTGAAATCGACCAAGTAATAATGACACACGCACAATTCTTAAACAACATCTTTTGCACAGAATTCAATGGGATTTGAAAAGTAAACTGGCAGTTGAAACTCTAGTGTTAACACGTTTGCGGTGCATGATGGGGCTTCCTTAAATCATCCTCTGGGCTGAATCAATTATGTGCGAGAAAAATTAGACCTGTAATGAATGTCCATTTTGTTTTAGGTACAGATCATCAAGGAGCCCATAACCACAGCTCACGGCAGCGGTCCGGACTCCATCACAGCCAAAAATGATGAATTTCAGAAGGCATTCGAAGACGTCATTCCTTCCATCCCAGAATCAAAAGCGGCCAAAGTTGATTTAACTTTCAACGCCAACAAAGCTTCATTCCAGTCAGTAAAAGATACGCTATAGAGTCACCCTTTCCTGGAAAGTCCTTCGTTTTTGTTCACGAACAAATTTAGAAATTGAATTTAAAATTGATCTGGTATCCTACGGGTAAAACAAATTCTGCTGATTCAAATATATAAGTTTGGAGTTGGTATATGTGTGAACATTACATTACATACATGTCAAAAATGGTTTGAAAAAAGAAAATAATTTTTAAATGATTTTAATTTTTCAAACCATTTTTTTTACATTAAAATGTAAAAAGACACACACAATATTAAAATGTAAAAAGACACAAACAATATTATGTGCTGAGGTGAACGCCCTCAATTGTTTTCTTCACAATTAAGATTTTTATACGATAGTCATGTACTTTAACGAACTAATAAGGATTTCCTGCCTAACGGTTAAACCTATGATGTCGTCATTTGACGTCACATCGTTTAATGAACATCGTTTCTGCCCATTTCAAGGCCGTGATGTGCGCAGTAGCGATGTGCGCATTGACGTCATGACATGTCTAATCACAATGAATTATGGGATTTACCTAAAATGTAAATTGCCGCGGTTTACCATTGCGTCACCCGGGGAGCTGATCCTGGTTGCGATGTTGCACAACTTAGGTATATTATGAGACTAGGCCTTTTTGTACAGGTATGCATAACCAACAATTAACAATGAGAGAACTTTCTTAAACCTCGTTGACTTGGGGATGATTTGAAATGACCGCCAATTATGACTGTGTGATATATATTGCCAGCAATGTGGAAAAAGAGACACATGTAAAAACGTAAAAAGCTATAATTTTGTTGAAGGAGCAAAGTTTAACAAACCATAGCATTTTTAAATTTATGATGTTTATTTTTTAAACACGAAATAAAACAAAATTGACCGGGGGAGGAATTTACGGCTCATTCGCCGTGGACGGTCACATATTGATATGCGTCCCTGAATGTTGATGGCATCGCACACTGTAAGTTCCCAAATATATTTATTATTTGTTCAATATTTCGGATATAAGATGCGCATGTTACACATGTGCATGTCGGCACAATGTTAATTTTATGGAGTCCAGATTTGGTTGATATTAATATCAGCTATGTTATTAAAAATCATTTTGTTCATGTAGCAGCATGGATGAAATCAGTAACGAACCTAAATTAAAAATATATCCGGGGACAGTACCAAGAACATTGGCAACGGTCTTCTTCAAGTGTATGAACGTTCCCTAAATAAATGGTCAGGCGGTGAGCGGCATGATGGGCGGAAAGACACGGCAAAACCGCTCAGCCGTACATGTATGGCATTTTCCAAACACTCGGTTGGTTTTGTGGGGTTCATTATCGAACCCCAACGGTTTTAGCTTGTATTAATATTATTTATTTACATCGGCCAACTTGTTTGTGATATTTGAAGCGTTTTAAAATTTCAAAATGATCCTATTCAATGACACGGTTGACAAAAGAAAGAAATGTACTGAATTTAGAGAATTCGTGGCGCTCACCACCTAGAAATGGTATAAAAATGGTATAGATCACACACATTGGTACAGATCATTAGTTTCACTTTGAACTTTGCCCTCTGCATGAAACGTGGCGTAAATTACTATCTTTTGTACTGGGTTTCATAGGTATGCGGTATTCTTTGGTGCGGAAAATCCAATCAACCACACTGTGTTATACGTTATGCGTGTATGACATTGGCAGCCAAACGAGAAAAAGGACCACCAATTGCTACAAGTTTTTGTGTCTTAAAGCAGGTAAAATTTTCATAAATTTATCTTTGATCATGCAGTTATGCAAACTATCATACTTTGTAAGTATGTGTAGGATTGCATGTTACACCAGTAAGGCCAAAACAAAAAGTGTTTGTTTGCCCAGACATGGGGTAGAAAGGAGTGGGTCGGTAGGTCGATGTACACGTGTTGCAGCAAGTGAAATACAACATTCAGCCTTACTTTTTTACTTGTGTCAAACTTTAACATATTTCAACCTTGCCATATAAAGTATAATATCTATGGCAACAAAATCTTAATAAAGATGCAGTAGGGTGCACAACACTAAATCTTTCCGCATTTGGTGTAACCCTTCATAGTCCCGGTAAAAAATAGCGCATATGCGAAATATATTGGCGTCCCGAGGAGACTGGATTTGAGTGACTCTTGGAGTCTTGGTTGTGAAAAGGAGCTCAACATCACAACCCAGCATCACATATCTGTTCATAAAATGTTCCGAACCGAATGTGCACGAGTAATAGGCTCTCGGAACAATATCATGGCCGGAACTGGTAAGGAGGCACAAGTGTCGGCTAAAATTCGGGGGTGGCGCTGTTCAGGGGTTCGTAACTCTCAAGTTTGTTTTAACTTATCACGAAAAATCCAATTTAAATAAAAATTTAATCTTTATTTAAAACATTGGTGTGATCAAAAAATTCAAAATATTGTTACATGGTGTAGAAAAATACACTTACTTTCTTGTATTTTCACATGTATTTCAATTTGGACATTTATTTAGTGGTGTGCGCCCAGTACAAATGAATGCTTGTTGCAAGGGTGACGAGTGATGGTATAATATTGTTTAATACGCCGTAGAAGTGACGTAGTTAATCGGATTAACTACCATAGCAATAGATGAACACAATTTTGGCTATATCGCCCTGCACTACAACGTTCATGCGGTACCGATGCATTAAACTATAGATGTCAAAGAAATGCTAATCACTTGTACCTGTAAAATTAGTCTGTTTGAAAAGAGCGGTAATGTATTCGATCTTTTATATGATTGGAGACAGATGATGAGTGCAACCTGTTGCAGTACAGCGCGGTATATCCAAAAATTGTATTCAACTATTGCTATGGTAGTTAATCCGATTATGACGTCACTTCTACAGGGTATAGAGAGGGCTAAATGGGAAAAATGAAAGCTGTGATTGCCAGGAACATTAACTTTCAAGTGTCATTTGGCATATTTATAGGACAAACACATAATTTTTTTTCATTTTTATATCTTGTAAAAAAAAAGTGTTTGCTGTTATTCAATTTCTTTGGGTCGTGTAGGTTTTGGCCTTACCGTCAGACTTCTGGCATACTCCAAACCACAGCAAATTATACTCGCCATTCACAAATGCAAAATCACAGTTAATATTGCTAATTCTTCTATATCTATTTTTTGTATCTTTTTAAAAAGTCCTCCAAGGACAACATTGCATAATTTGTGTTTTTCTCCGTGGACCGGTGGCCTAGAGAATTTATGAATAAACTTCACTAAAGCATTTATGATTGATCCTGAGTTACTTTTAAAGTGATAGAAAATTAATGATTGGACCTATATTACAAATACTAGTATATTGGACCTATATTACTATACAATTACAAAAGTCGACGTTTCCAATACAATAATTTATTTTGTTTATGTATTAGTCAAAAGCAAAGTACTGTTTGCAGTATGGATGAAAACAGTAACGAGCCTAAACTAAGAATACTTCTTTGGACAGCACCAAGATCTTTGGCGACAGTTTTCATGAGCTTCGTTGAAGCTTCATTGGCCTATAATTATATCTTAAAAATGAAATATACTCTGTCTCTAAAACTGATAATTCTGACACTAACAATATGCCTCAGTACTGTGAAAACCGAATTATCTTAATTTGCTAACTGGCTAAACAACTGGGCTGTAGATGCTAATGAATGTCACTAGAAATTTATTTACTCAATTTTGTAACTCATATTTCAAATTATATATTTTAGTGAGTTTCATATCCGGTGCAATTTTTGCTCAAATGTATAATTCAATTTTTGTTCTGATGTGTATGTTCATATTGTGTAGTATGTAATTGGCATACGAGCCACGACTTGGCAATAAAATAATGTCAATCAATAGCCGGGGGAGGCACTTCAATATGAAATGGATATAGGTGTAGGGCTGGCACTTTCGTACTAAGGGGCATTCGGTGAGAGCAAAATGTAAAAACTATGGGGTCATTGGGTGAGAGCATGATTTTTGGCATTCGGTGAGAGCAAAATGTAAAAATATGGGGTCATCGGGTGAGCACATGACCTTTTTTGAATGGAATCTTTGGGTGAGAGCCGAAACAGCGCCACAGAAACCTCGAAAATCGAATTTCTAGTTCTAAATGGCTTCAAATTTTTTTTTTTTTTTTTTTCAAAATAAGTAACAAAATCACTGATAAATGAAAGTTGCTGTTCAAATTGAACTTGTAAGGGTCTTTGTGTGACAGATCAAATGGAAAAATAGGGGGTCACGGTGACAGAGCATGAAAGGGAGTTTACCGACACATCGAGGGTTGAGAGCTAGAAAGCCTCAACTCACAATCACTTGATCCCACAAAGCATTAAGTCGCCAGTGCACTATAAAATATACAGTCCATACAACAAAATACATTGTGGAGGAAATATTGGTTTTTGTAGACCAAAGCCAACTTTATGCTCATTTTGTGAGAGCTTGTCACAATGAGTTACGGCTTTCTGGTTCTGAACCCGTGTTAACAGAAAGCATGTTAACACAGTTTCCCATTTCTTATTATTTATTTGTTTCACAATTTCCATTAAAAACGTACTAACATTGTCTGAAAATAGAGGTACAAAAACAAAACAATAATCACTCAATCACACAATTAATGTGATTTTGAGGTTCGAGAGTTTATGAGAATCCTTAATAGGCTGAATCCAGTACGTGCAAGACATTTAAAAACTGCAATTAATGTCCATTTTATTTTAGGTACAGATCATCAAGGAACCCATACTCACAGCACATGTCTTAGGTCCGGAAGGCACCGCAGCACAAAACGATGAATTTCAGAAGACATGCACCACGTTTAAGGAAGCCATACCCCTCATCCCAGAATCCAAAGCGGCCAAAATGGATTTAGCTTTTGACCCCAGCAAAGCTTCATTCCAGTGGGTCAAAGATATGCTAGAATCAGACTTCCATGGGAAGTCCTTCGTTTTTGTCCATGATCAAGCGTTTTGTCTACGAAATAATTATGGTAATATTCCAAGAAGTTTTAGGCACACGTTTCTTATACGTAATCCGCATAGGGTATTTCCATCATATAAGAAGATGATGGTTAAAGCAATGCCATCGTTTATTGATAAGCCATTCAGTGACATGCCGAAGGTTTTGGTTCCTGCAAAGTTTGGTTATGGCGAGCTCTACGATCTTATGGTCCATGTAAAAGAGAAATTAGGCCAATCTGCAATCGTCATCGATGCGGATGATCTGCAAGCGAATCCAGCGTCAGTTCTTCGACAGTATTGTAATCTTCTGGGAGTGGAATTCAAAGAATCAATGCTTCAATGGGAAGCTGGAGATGGGATCGTCAACACGTGGATAGCGAATAAGACGGGTCTACAAGGGAATAAAATGGAAGAAGGCGGATACTTTGAAGATGCGTTTAGGAGTACGGAGTTTCACCCTCCAAAAGAAATGCCATCTCGAAAACAGATTGATCCTGATCTCCTACCAGTGATCGATCAATGTATGCCCATTTATGAACAAATGTATAGCGTGCGAATTCGGCCATGGTGAATGAATGGATATACATGCAATTGAGTTTTAATTTACTTTTCACTGGATTGCAAAGCGTCTTCAGATCATATAGCTTTCAGCACAATAAATATATAAAACGGAGGTTATAATTACCGACCTGTTGAACAAAACAATATCGTTGGTTGTCAGAATAACTCGAAAAGTCACTATGACTCATTACGTAAGAAAAGATGCAGTTTTGAATGTTTCGTTTAAATTATGATGGACCAAAACGCAATATTAGATAATTAAATTATTTCTTACATAATGAACCATTGTGACCCAACGCAATAATGTGAACATATAGATTGGCCATGTTGCGTCAAACAAAATGTGATACCTTATACCTTAATAATTTTATGAAAAAATTGTTCAAGTCTAAGGGACGCACCATTAGATTCTCAGGGGACTCTTAAAACTGGTGAATCCTTTAGACTTAATGACACTATTTCTCAATAATAAATTTTTCAATGAATTTCAGGTACGTTTTTCTCATACATGAAAAGATGTAAGTCCCTGAATAGTAATTGTTAAATGGTTTATGGAATGATGTGGGGCCGTAGTGGTCAGCGACAACCTGTAAAGTGTGGATCAATGTCTAGGCGTTGTGCCTGTGCGTAGCGCACTATAAATCACTGCGCATTTTTGGTGATCTGCTCTCATGAAATGAGCGTAAAGATGTTTTTGCAGGCCGAGAGGGGGGGGGCAAGTGATTTTTGGCGGACCGAGGGCGGGGGTGGGGGGGGTTGCGAGCCGTTTGAAAATTGTTGTTGTTTGTTATGTTTGGAGACATTTTGGTGAGAAACGGTCAAGATTCAACGAATTTAATTTTTTTCATGCTTTTGGATAAACTTCGTGGCGTGTAATTTGGATACCCCATGGTTGTTTGATCGCATGTAGCAAAGTTTAACATTGATCACGCTATTTATCTTAAATCCTGATTGCATATTTACAAGGTGTTGACACTTGTATAGTCGCATTAAAACATAAAAATGAGTAACATAAAGCAAATAACTACTTTTTATCATGAAATGAAAGGAATAACTGATATGTTTGGGCTAAATTTACTTTAAAATACATTATATGTAAATATCATCCCTCAGTTTATAAACTAATACAATCATAAAAAGGCCAAAAAAAAGAAGAGAAAAAAATTTGCTAAAGAAAAGAAAATCTAAGTTCAAAAGAGCTAAAAAATATACGTGTATACTAATGTGATAGCTATTGGTATTGTAAAGGTCTAGAATTGAAAAGTATATGTAATTTGTTGTTAGAAACATTAATAAATGATCACATCATACAACCGTGACCCATGTACATATTAGTCACCCTAGTACATGTATTTGGAATAGTAGCACTGATAAAAGAACCTTGCCGCAAGGTTTTTGCGTTTTCTGGGATGTTTTGTTAATTATATGAAATTAAAAATACCTGTGCTATAGCCGGAGTGGATTGATTTTGGGAAACAATTCAAGAAGTTTTCCAAATATATTTGCATATTTGTTCAAGTTTTAAGGAAAAATAAATAAATAACGAATCTCGACCGACCGACTTTAGACAATCCGTCCGCCAATAGAACATGGTTGTTGAAACTGACTGCTTGATACGTGCCCAGTGGGCACACCTGACGTTGAAATCACGTTGAAATCAGATTGAAATCGCGTTATATTTGCAAATAGAGTTCAACCTGATTTCAACCCGATTTCAACCTAGAGGTTAGTTGAAATCAGGTTGAAATTTCAACGTTATATGGAGAGGGTCCGATTTTAATCTAAAGATGTGGCCAATTAAATTCAAACTGCAGCGGTTTCGTAGGACAGATGTTTTAAATAGATGAATCATATACCTAAATATTCAGAAGAATCTGGAGAATCTTTTCTGTCTTGTTGGCACATTTGTTACCCACGGGTTCTATTCTGTTTCCATGACAACGGTTACGCTATTTAAGGACTTTTGTCATTGTTTACCAGAAAATTTCTTTTAAACTAAATGGAGAAGAAACTTCATATTTGGTATGCAGAACAACACATGACACAAATATCTATGAACAAAATCATCCCTTAACTCAATACATTTGATTTATGGGTGAAAATTCCACATTTTGGGATTTATTGTGCAGTTTTGACCAAAAAAGATTAAGATTGATGTTTGGATCAAAAAGGGCAATCACAATATTTTACTGCGACCTACGACATCTGAAATTCATAAGAACTGCACGTTTTTAGTGATTTCCCGCATTACAACAGTTTGAATTACACTTTACCAGGCCGGTCCAACTGCCTGATCAGGCAGTACTGCCGAATCAGGCAGCATGTTGCCGAGTCAGGCAACATGGTATCCCACAATGCAATGCTCTATTTCAAATTCCTTCCACAGCATCCCAAACGGTAAAAGGGATTTTAGCTTTCGATAATAGCATAGCTACATTTCAGCCGGTCAAACAGATATTGGAATCACCATTTCCTGGCAAATCCTTCGTTTTTGTTCACGACCAAGCTTAATTACTACGATCCAATTATGTGATTATACACGGGGATATACACACAGAGTTTATGGTGAAACTAAAATATGTCATCTTTTGTTGATAAAGCATTCACTGATATGGCTAGGTTGGTATTTCCGGAGAAGTTCGGCTATGGAGAGCTATACGATCTTATGGTCCACGTCAAGGAGCATTTAGGCCAATCTCCAATCATCATCGATACAGATGATTTGCAAGCAAATCCAGCGTCAGTTCTGCGTCAATATTGCCATCTCCTGGGGCTAGAGTTCAAAGAGATAATGCTACAATGGGAAGCTGGAAATAACGATCGTCGACACGTGGATCGTGTCAAAGAAGGTCTGAGACAAGGGAACAAGATGAAAGAAGGCGGGTACTATGAAGATGCGTTTAAGAGTACAGAGTTCCATCCTCCAAAAGAATTGCCATCTCGAGAACAGATTGATCCTGATCTCCTACCATTGATCGATCAATGTATGTCACTTTATGACAAAATGTATGGGATGCGAAATCGGCCAAGATATTATAAACTCATGATGAACGAATACCATTGAGTGATATAAATAAAGTTAATAGTCACAGAGCAAATATTTATCAAAAGCTAGTGATCATTGTTTATTCCATATAAACACGAGGGCATAGGAAAGCAAAACAAGTGGATATATTAGGGGGGGTAATAAGAAATTCAAATCAGAAAAGTATGAATGAATGCAAAAAAGCTGAATTGAAAAAAATAGCAATATTATCAGTATTTGCTGAGGAGGACGCTCTCAACTGTTTACAAATTTCTGATTATTTCACATTAGTAATGTACTGTAGTGAATCAACAAAAATCAAGGCCCTAGGTGCTTTACTTGTGAGTCTGAGACGAATTCATATGATACCTACGTACTTACTCAGAAACCTTTTGATCTTAAATTGATATGTCATGAAATGCTAAGAAGGTATGACTCCGTGAGTGGTGTCACGTACATGAATAGAAAAAAAGTATATAATTCCCCACCGATGGTGACACTCCTAATAAGACCCGGATCAATATTCATATTTTAGGTCTTTTTTATATCTACAAATGCCAAGAAGGTATAACCCAGGAGTGGTATCAAAATAATGAAAGGGAAAAAAAAATAACATTCCTTATGTGGCAAGGGTCAATATTCATATTTTGGGTCCAAATGACAAGACGATATGACCCCCATCCTAGTGGTGTCAACTGAAAGAGAGAAAAAAAGTAAAAAGTATAATAAAAATAATTTCGCCACCGGGTGGGGGTGACACTACTGTGACACTACTCATAAGACCCGGATCAATATTCATATTTACCTAGCCGGGACACCGGCTAGGTCTTGTGATGCTATCGGATCTTTACGTCACGGCTGTGTCTTTTTTCTTACAGGATCTTCTTACACAGCCGTGACGTCTTTCTTCTTCTTCTTCTTTCTTTCTTCTGTCAACATCATAATCAGCCATCGTAACCACATGCTTTCAGGCATGTTGACCACACTTGGTCAGTAGAACCGTTTGGTGGTGCCACAGATGTCACATGATCAAATTCCGATCAAATGTCATCCACTTCCGGTCAAAGGCCAAAACTTGGATTTTCACTAAAAATGCTACTCCTCCCACATATTACATAGCATCGTGACGTCACTTACACACATACATCATCTATAGCCAGTGTCCAAAAGTTATACCATAAAATTGGAATCAAAGGTCATTAAGGGGTCACTTCCGGTAAAAGTCTGAAAATTCCGGTAAAAGTCGCCATTAGCACACATGCATTGCTACTAGCCAGGGTCTTTAGGATGCCTACAGTTTTGGGGTCAAAGGTCATTAAGGGGTTACTTCCGGTCAAAAAATTATCAAAAATGTTTTAAATTTTTTATCTCAAAATATAAACAGACCAGAGTAATATAATCATCATAAATGAATCAGTGTTACCTGATGTATGCATTGTATTTTTTATTTTGGGGTCAAAGGTCATTAAGGGGTCACTTCCTGTTTTTAGCTAAATAACTTCAAGAATTTTTATCTCGACAAATAAACATAGTAGAATTTAATTAAAATTGGAACAATGCATTTTGTCGGTGTACAACAGGTTTTTTTTTCATTGAGGTCAAAGCTCATTAAGGGGGTCAAAAGGTCAATCATAAATTTAAAAAAAATCAAAATCCATATATAAATTCCGATTAAGCTGGAATTCACCAGGAATATTCATTATGACATCCTAAGCACTATGTAATATTTTTGCGGGGTCAAAGGTAATTAAGTGATCACTTCCGGTTATCAACAAAACCGAAACATATCAAACATCACTTGCTAAGGGTCGTGCTCTGTGAGCACAAGGTATCGTAGATCTAGTTCTTCTTCTTTCTTTCTTTCTTTCTTTCTTTCTTCTTCTGTCGACCTTTACATTTGCTCTAGCACTGACATGCGTACACCGATTTTGACCTAACTTGGTCACAATCATTAATGACCATGTCCCTACATGTCACATGAAATTCGTGGGGTCAAAGGTCAAGTAGGGGTCACAGGGGTCAAAAACGTGATTTCAACTAAAAACGCTACTTCTCCCACAAATTTCGCAGGACAGTAACGTCACTTGCACAAATGCATTGTTATTACCCAGTGTCTATAAGTTATACACAGATTTGAGGTCAAAGGTCATTAAGGGGTCACTTCCGGTATAAAACCAAATTCCTTCAAAAATTTTTATTAGCTAAGAAAAACATAGAAGAGTGACGGTATGTGCACACATAAATTATGTTTACCTTTTGTATATGTGGTATTTTTTGTTTGAGGTCAAATGTCATTAAGGGGTCACTTCCGGTATAAAACGAAATACCTTCAAAATGCTACTTCGCCCACAAATTACATAGGACGGTGACGCAACTTGCACACATGCATTGCTATTACCCAGTGTCTATGAATCATACACAGATTTGAGGTCAAAGGTCATTAAGGGGTCACTTCCGGTATAAAACCAAATTCCTTCAAAAAATTTTATTAGCTAAGAAAAACATAGGAGAGTGACGGTATGTGCACATATGAATTATGTTTACCTAATGTATATGTGGTATTTTTTTATTTGGGGTCAAAGGTCATTAAGGATCACTTCCGGTCCAAGACAAAAACATTCAAAATGTCCCTTCTGTCACAAATAACCCGGGCAAATAACATGGCAGAGTGATACTATGTGCACACATGCATTGAGATAAGGCAATGCCTGTGGGGTTTGCGTAGATTTTGGGGTCAAAGGTCATTAAGAGGTCACAACACGGCTGTGTTCGTGGTCTTAGACCACAGCTAAGTCTAGTTCTTCTTTCTTCTTCTTCTTCTGGCAACAAATTTCAAAATGCTTCTTCTCTTACATGTTACATCATACAATGACGTCACTTGCACATATGCATCAGCTATATCCAGTGTCTATAGGATATTCACAAATTTGGGGTCAAAGGTCATTAAGGGGTCATTTCCGTATAAAACCAAATATCTTCAAAATGCTTCTTCTGCCACAAATTACACAGTACGATGATGTCACTTACACATATGCATTGGCTATTACAGGTACACAAAAGTTATTCTCCGATTTTGGGTCAAAGGTCATTAAGGGGTCATTTCCGGTTTGAAAGCTAAAAATATTCAAAAACTCACTGTTTTTACAAAAAACATAGCAGAGTGTTGTCATTAGCACACATGCATTGCTACCAACCAGGGTCTTTGGGGTGTCTACAGATTTGGGGTCAAAGGTCATTAAGGGGTCGCTTCCGGTAAAAAACCAAAAATCATCAAATATTTTCTTCTTCTTTTTATCTCAAAACGTAACCAGAGCAGAGTGACATAAACTTCATACATGCATTAGTGTTACCCGATGTATGTACGGTACACACCGTCATCATCCCTATATCTTCGTGTTAAAAATTGCCGTGATAGTACGATGAATCCTCACGTTTTCAACAACTACGCATGGTGATTTTGTTCGAGATAGGCCGTGCGACTCAGGCTAACCATACAATTTGAGATTTTGAGAGCCTGCCACACTGTTTCTATTCTATGTTTTACGATTTTCGCATGATCAATATATGGCTGGCCGTAACCGCCACAACGTGGAGCTGCTACGCGTAGCTTACTTTTCGCTTCGCGGAGCTAAATTGACCAATCATGTTAGATCTATTCATTACGCGGAGCCAGTGGATGCATCCTCGTTCCAGAGAGAAAACTCTTGCCAAAATTAATGTTTACTATGGGGATTTTAAATGAATCGATTGTAAATAAACCACGACCAGTTGTACAGGATCAATACCATTGTTTGATTAGTGTATAGTCAATGTTACCTTGCATGCATGTGTCATGTGTGTGGCGTGTTTGTTTGTTTGTCTGTCTACTGTGTCAGGCCAGGATCACTGACACCCACGGTACTGATACTCTCATACTATCACGGTGATCATATTGTTGAATGTTGTTGACTTTAAAATAATCATGATACAGTCATGTCTACAGTAGAACTCACCACGACCTTAATAATTTCTTCATATTTTTTGGTACAAAAGTACCAATATTTCCAAAGACCTAAATTAGCTAAAAATTTAGGACATGTTACAAAACTATATTTTCTAGAATTTCAGAGAATACTTTAAATATTGGCCGGTTATTTTTTACACAGTGACGTCAACTAGGCAATGACCTATACTTCTAACATACACTATTTGTAGAGGTCACGCGTCAATGGTGAGCGCACTGAGTATTGTGTATAGGAAAACGGACAGTAACTACAGTATGTATGGCCTACTACTAGTATATAAAGTAAATCCGAACTGGTTTGCAGTTTGCTGAAGGTCGAATTCCGCAGGGACACCGCGCAAGTTATACAAATTAGCTCCCGGCGATACACTGCAGATCGCAGAACTGTGTGCATAGTTTACCACCACTCTGCCTAGCTATATAGTTATGTACATGTACAATACTGTATGTGTTTCTTATGAGTGCATGTCCATTTCGTACTTTTCATAAACTACTTTTTGAATCATAACTTTCGTGACCGAGGATATCTTGCAACTACGTGACGTTCGTCTGGCAAATTCTTAATGAATAAATTCGCTTCACGTAATGAGTAAGTCGTACTTAATTAGTCAGTTTTACCTCCGAGTAATGAAAAACTCTAACATGATCATGATTGGTCAATTTGGCTCCACGGAGCAAAAGTCAGCTACGCGTAGCAGCTCCACGTTGTGGCGGTTGCGGCCTACCATATCAGTATCCCATATGATATTTCTATTGCAAGAAAATTTTATTTGTTGTCAGGTTTTATCTTAAATACACTAACTGGAAATTAAATACACTAATTAGTGAGGACCGGTATTTGCGGGTAAAAAATTTGAAATCCTGAGTAAAAATTGTGATCATATTCAACTCTTTGAGAAAAAATTTATATAAAAGAATGCATGTAAAATCCAGCTGCAATACAATGTACATTATTGACACACTATCACTCTCTTTATCTACGGCAATAATAGAATATCGATTTCAATCGAATTGAACACATTGCTCAGTTTTGAGTTTGTAGTTGACTACTAAGCGACCTAAGCGATCCATTGTTAGCCAATCAGATAGAACTCCTTTTCTTGCGTTCGGTGAAATACCAGTCGCCCGTCGCTCACCAACGGAGTATTAAATTTATATTTATCGTATAGGAAGTTGACACTGTGCGGTATTTGTATTTTTTTTGGTCAAAGGTCATTTAGACGTCATTTCCGGTTTTAAGCTAAATAACTTCAAGAATTTTTATCTCCATAACTAAGCATAGTAGATTTGTTTAATTTAAACTGTATGAATACATTTTCTTGGTGTATATGAGGTTTTTTTTATATTGGGGTCAACGGTCATTAAGGAGGTCAAAACGTCAAATTTGCAAAAAAATGTTAAAATTACGGAAAAGTAGCTGTATCTCAGCCTATGGAAGACGGATAAAGCCCCTACATGCTATAGTGATGCACCATTAATGGTGTGAGATGTTCATAATAGCCGGTCAAAGTCAAACTTTAAGTTAAGACTGGCATTTCCGGCCCCGGCTAGGTCCAGATCTGTAACAGATCTAGTTTGAGTTATTTTCATATCTCGAAATGCCAAGAAAGTTTGATTGACAAAATTAATGCCAAGCAAAATTGACCCGGACCAATATTCTTATCGTGGGTTCTTTTCATAATATCTCGAAAGTCATGACCACCGGTGTGGTGTCAAATGAAAGAGAAAAAGTAAATTTTAATCGGGTCAATATTCGTATATTGGGTCTTTTCTACATTAAATTTCTCGAAAACAAAACAAAAGTGTGTCCCCCGCTGTGTCATATGAAAGAGAAAAAGTCCGAAACGTGTAACAGCGGTATACTACAATACAGTGACTAAGCCCCATGGTTCAGATATGGTGCTGTAGTTTCTCTATAGTTAACATATTAATTGAAACGAAATTGGATTTACCAAAAATGTAAATTGTCGCGGTTTACACGTACGTCACTCGGGGAGTTGATCCTCGTTTCGATGTTGGTAAATTGGGAGACTACGCCTATATTGATCTGCGTCCCTGAATGTTGTTGGCATCGCACACTGTAAGTCCCTTAATACAGGGTGTCCCAAAAGTCTCGATACATTTTTGAACCGTCATATCTTTCACTGAGAGGAAATCAAGATACATATTTGGAAAGAGTAAATTCATGCAATTATTTGGATACCAAACATGATATATTTTACTTCGTTAGTAAGACATACATGACCAATGAACAGTACACCTCAATGCGACATGTTAATACTGGTAACCAAAAATGTGTATTTCTCGTTGAGAATTATGAAATCGATTATTAGATTACGTTTTTCACCTTCTTTTCTAGTAAATTTCGAAGACAAATCTTATCTTATTCTGTTGATTATGATAGACTGTAATCACTTCTTCAAAGAATTTCTAATATATCAATGGTTTTATATTCAAATAGTAGTTTCAACCCTGGCCATGATGATGAAGCAACAACTGAAGATCAAATGTGACAATATAATGTTTAGAATATGCTTTGATTTTAAAACACTTTTAACGGTTTAACGTTGAGGTCCCCGTTTTTCATCATCCACTGCGAATTATTAAGAGTTATGTCCTTACAGTCCTGATGCAGGAGTCTTGTGACAGAGCAGTGAATTGAAGGATGCCGGGAATATGACAGAATTTTAGATGATAGCTTTTACTGGCTTGATTTCTGAATAAAATCAAAGAATTCACATTTCTTGGTGTTGTATATCATCTTGCCTATGATAATACGTGAAATGTTTGATTGAAACCATTCAATTAAATTGAATGGGGGAAATTGGTCTAGAAGTAGAGAGAAGGTAGTGGATACGTGGGGTCTGGAAATGTGCTGCACACTTATTGTGTGGTTTTGTTTCACCGTAGATTATTTATTATGTTAGTGGGTTTATATGTCAAATTTGGTATCAAAATATTTTTTTTTTAGTTTTCTCTGTGCAACGATCAATGACGATACCTTGCTATTTGTTGTCGCTTGCTGTATACTAGAGTTATGAACGTTTAAAATGGTATCTAAAGAGAGATCTAAAGATCTAGAGATCTAAGAGATCTAAAGATCAAGTTGTTTACCACCACTGTAGAATCCGTACTAACATATGGCGCTGAAACATGGACAATAACAACCAAAATGAGAAAAGCTATGGATGGCTGCTATACCCGTCTCTTGCGGAAGGCACTAGATATCTCATGGCAAACTCACACCACCAACAAAGAACTATATGGGAATCTGTTACCAATCTCTGAGAGGCTCAGGTTTAGAAGGTTAAAGTTTGCAGGGCACTGTGCAAGAAGCGAAGAGGAAGCAGCTTCAAGTGTTCTTATGTGGCAGCCCAAACATGGAAAGCGAACAAGAGGTGCACCCAAGAAGGATTATATCAAGATGTTGGCAGATGATACTGTGATGTCCACTGGTATATCATAGGATTGATTGAGGCATTGAGCATCCAGCATCAGGCACCCCCTGCCAGCTACTAGTAATTGGGAGACAGGCTTAATTGCCTACAGGTTGGGGATAGTAGAGAGATCAAAATGGCTGCCTACCTGAGCAACACGGATGGCACATGGGCTGAGATAGTTGCAGATTTTTATATCTAACATTTGCAATGTAAATGCAAGGGATTCACCAGAAAGACTTAGCAGTTATTCAAGAACCTAGTGGAGGTAAAGTTATACGTTGGTATGAAACCATTCCAAGGAACTGTTAAGCTTAAGCTTGCTGTGCTGTGTTATTTGATTCTGTCATGACATGACTTTGAGTAGTGTACACGAAAACGCGAACTGCGAGCATGCATTAACTGGCTACAGAGTACAGACTAGTCTTCATGGAAACTCCCAACTACAGATCAAGCCGGGAGATCAAGACATGATATGGATAACAAATGACTCTAGATCATCTCATGCCACAATGATGGCACTGCCAATGATAACATATTAATATTCCTACTCTATGCTAGTATGCTATACATTATATGATTGTGTATGTGTATTATAACTTGTGAAGCAGGTTAACATGGTTAAAGCCCCACCTGATGATGTAATTAACCCCAAAATAAATGTTACTAGTGTTGTATGGTTTTGAAACAGTAACTACAGTGTACTGTGTTTACTTTGTGTGAACCTGGTAGTAAAGGGTATTCTGTCCCTAGGCCATCAGTAAGGTTGGTACATACGTTGGTCATAACAATACAGGATTAACAGGCCCAGACATCAAGAATTGTATGCTTGACAGAGCAGTTTGGAGAGCCATTATGGGAGTCCGACTACAAGAGTCGACATAAGCAAGTAAGCAAGCAAAATGGTATAGAGACTTTTGGGACACCACTATATTTATTATTATTTTAGTCAATATTTCGGCTATAAGATGCGCAGGTTACATATTTGCATGTCGGTACAATGTCCATTTTATGGAGTTTATATGGTTTATGGTTGATATTAATATGGGTATATGCACGTATGCGGTACAAGTACAAAAGTCGAAGTGCCAAACACCGCAACTCATTTTGTTCACGTAGCAGTCCAAAGTCAAGTACTTTTCGCAGCATGGATGAAATCAGTAACGAACCTAAATTGAGAATATTTCTGTGGACAGTACCGAGAACATTGGCAACGGTCTTCCTCAAGTGTATGAGCTTCGTTGAAGGGGTAAGTCCATTAATGACCTTCCATTTTACATTGTCTAAAATAGAGCTGCTAGTAGTCACATTCAGACATTATCATGTCTTCCGTAACATGCGCTATTGTGATGATACAAAAACAAAACAAAACAAATAAGGGGTAGCGCAATATTAAATTATATGTGCCCCCGGGGGTGCAAAGAATTTTGGCAGGTCGAAAGGGGAGGGTCAAAGGTTTTTGGCACGTCGGCCAAAGGGGGGGGGGGGGCAAGGGATTTTGGGCAGACCACTTTGAGAATTCACCACCACACAATAACTATTGCACAACCCCTAATCAGTCAAACAAACATTAAACATGACCATGGGTTTCGAACTTATAGTAAGCACTACAGAATTCTTGATAATATTCTGAATCCATTATGGGCAAAGAATTAAATCTGCACTAAATGTCCGTTTCAGGTACAAATCATCAAGGAGCCCATAACCATAGCTCATATGATTGGTCCGGATTGCACCGCAGCACAGGATGACGAATTTCAAAAGACATTCACCATGTTCAAGGAAGTCACCCCCTCTATCCCAAAATCCAAAGTAGCCAAAATGGATTTAGCTTTCGACGCCAACAAAGCTTCATTCCAGTGGGTCAAAGAGATGCTAGAATCACCCTTTCCTGGAAAGTCATTCATTTTGTCCACGATCAAGCGTTTTGTCTACGAAGCAATTATGGCAATATTCCACGAGGTTTTAGACACACATTTCTTATACGTAATCCGTATAGGCTATTCCCATCATGGAAGACGATGATGGTTAAATTCATGCCATCGTTTGTTGATAAGCCATTCACTGACATGCCGAAGTACCTGGTTCCTGCAAAGTTAGGTTATGGCGAGCTCTACGATCTTATGGGCCATGTAAAAGAGCAATTGGGCCAATCTCCAATCGTCATCGATGCTGACGATCTGCAAGCGAATCCAGCGTCAGTTCTGCGACAATATTGTCATCTCCTGGGATTGGAGTACAAAGAGTCAATGTTACAATGGGAAGCTGGAGATGCGATTGTCAACACGTGGATCGCGAGTAAGTCGGATCTACAAGGGAGTAATATGGAAGATGGCGGGTACTATGAAAACGCGTTTATGAGTACGGAGTTTCATCTTCCAAAAGAATTACCATCACGAGAACAGATTGATCCTGATCTCCTACCATTGATTGATCAATGTATGCCCATTTATGAAAAAATGTACAGCATGCGAATTCGGCCATGATGAAGGAATGGACAAATGAAATTGTGTCTTAATTTACTTGTCATTAGGCGTCTAAAAAAAGGTTCAGAACAATGAATGTGAAATTGAGGCCAATATCCTTGGTTGTCATGAGTAACAGTGCCACCGGAAAAAATGTATTAACTATATACTACAATAATTATTTTGAATATAAGTATGCATAAACTATTTGCCACAGGAAAAACTTTGCAGTGTTATAATGATTTCCTTTTACCTTGACAGTTACCTCAAATCCAATCATCTACCTCTTCTCAGGCAAACATAGTCCAAAGGTCCCGTTCTTTAGAATATTAAAGATTAGGAATATTTATATGTGTAATGTGTATGTTGAAACGATGAGTACCAGAACTGAAACAGGAATACCTTTGCAGTGTTATAATAAATTCATTTTGTTATGTGCCCCCAAAATAATCCATACTATTTATTTAATTAAAAGTTATGCATTTTGTCATCAGATATTACTTTTTACTTGTTTTAATATTTACCCCTATTGGTTTGTTCATGGAATGTTCTGGAACTCATATGGAAAATGCTAATGATTAAAGTGATCAAGAAAATCATATCTAGTAATATGGAGAAAGTTCTGAAGACATTTGGATCATACTCCTATGGTCTTGATTACCACAGTAGTAAAGTGCTGGCACTGTGCCAAAAACCAGTGTAAAGTGTCTGATTGGTTTGTGTTGAGGTAATGTGCTATATTTAGAACTAATTATACAGAGTAATGAGCCTGATTGGCTTGTGGTGATTTCATGCACTATTTTAAGGATTTATGTAATGTGCCATATATGGGATGATTAAATGTTGTAATTTATTCAGATTCTTCTAGAATGGGTAAAAATTAGATAAGGCCTGGAGAGAAATTGGTCTTGGCAGCAGACTTGAGTTGTAGGAGGAAACTCTGTGAAACTTATTTTAGCCAGTATTGGTACAAAGTTAACATTGAAGTCTTCAAACTTCGGTTCGCGGTTCTTGTGTGTTCGTGTTGGAGAGAATTATATACGCCAAAGGAGGCGGTGAAAGCCAATAGTGCTTCATTATTTATCGACTCACAGAAGCGGCAGACTGAAATATCTCCATCACCGAACTGTGATATTTTGCGGGACTAACATCTATCTGTCTGTCAAGTGGAGCGGAAAGCTTGCTAAAGAGATCTCCGAGAGAGGAGCTTATGGTCAACATAGAAGACCATTTGGAGAACACTAGCATAGCAGCTAGGGTAGTAAAAATAATTATAGTCATCAGGACTTTGGACTGATATTGTGGTAAACCAGGGGTTTACCTCGGATAGAGAGGATCGCGGACATTGCCGGATCTTGGATCAAGAACTGAGACCATGAACAGAATCTCATCAGACAGTCAGCCAACCAAGATCTCTAGGCTTAGCTAAGTAACCATAGCATTAAGAAATCTTTATTTTATATTTAAGTGATTATATAAGGATCTGACAGCCATACTGCACTAATTAATAAATAATCATAAGTTGTTCTATGTAATAAACAGTGTGTTTGTGTGTTTGCTGCTGCGTGAACTCGGAAGCAGGTGATTTTGGCCTGGGTCATTTTAGTGACCATAACAATTTTACCTTGATAGTTACCTCAAATCCAATCTTCTACCTCTTCTCAGGCAAACATAGTCCAAAGGTCCCTTAATCGTACTTTAGAATATTAAAAATTAGGAAACAGTGACACATGAAAAAAGTAATTATATAATATTGAATGGCTTTGAGTGTGATACAAACATATATTGCAGGAGATAGAAAAATATTGCACGAGTCGAAGACGAGTGCAATATTTTTCTATCGAGTGAATTTATATAGCGCTTTTTCCAGAGGATTCAAAGCGCTGTAATTTCGCTGCGTGGTGAATCATCACAATCAGATCGCATCAACTAGGCTAGTTGCAGCCGAACCTGGCGCAAACCTATCCGCACTTAGATTGTAACATCCACCCATTTTCTGCAGCTCCCCAAATTCCATTGGGTGAAGGAAGTTTTGATAACGAAACAACTAATCACCGATTTTGAAAGCAGGAGGAAACCGGAGATCCCGGAGAAAACCTGCGAGAGCGAGCATGGATCGGGATAAACCAAGTGCACATGAGTCCTTGGGCCGCGCCGGGGCTTGAACCTGGGACCTCAGTGGTGCAAAGCGAGGGAACTACCGCTGCGCTAACTCGCCCTCCCGATACGCGTACAATATTTAAAAAAATATTGTATTGCATCCGGGTATTTTGCAAATATTGTACAATATACAGTTTTATTGTATCGCTCAAAAGCCTGATAATGTACAATATTAACTATTAGGAATATTAGTATGATGGTATTGAAACGATTTTTGTGACAACGGCAACAGTGTTCCCAGGAAAAATGTATTATAATAAATCTATGATTAAAAATATCGTAAGCATAATATTGAAACGATGTTGGCCATATGTATGACTAGAATACAGTAAGCCCCCCCAAAAAAATAAGGTGCCAGTTGTGTCAAATGTGTCAAAATTAAAAGAAGCAGCCAATACCTGTACTCTTTACGGCAGACGGCCGAAATTATTCGTCGCGTTTGTCGGCAAATTTTCAACATGTTGAAAAGTTTGTGCCGACAAAAAAGTAGTTGTGATTCCGTTCAAATTTCGTTGGAGACCGCAACCCTCATTTCTTTGACGTTTCCATACCGTGCGAAGCCGTCTCTAGTCGTCACAATTTCGTTGGTAGTCGTTGTCAACGACCATTGACGAAAAAACAACGGCAAGTGACGTCACATCTCGAACCCTGACGACACGTTGCGGCAAGTAACGAAATTGTAACGATATTGGTGCGACAGTGACTTGCGAATTTGTCCGGAGAGTGACGGATATTGACTGTTGATGGCGGGTCGTTTGCGAGTACCTGCGGCATTGAAACGGTGGTCTGCGATGGGTTACGATTTTTAAACGATGGTCCACGATTTTAACCTTTTGTGCGATTTTTGACGTATTTTGACGTCAGTTCGGTTTCAATAGACTGTCCGGCACAATGCAATTTTGAAGTTCATATAAAGAATATCAATAATAATCAAAATTATTAATATTTTGATTATTATTGATACTGATATTAACATTTTGATTATTATTGATATTGATGATAATATTTTCGATCATTATTGATATATTGATATTAATATTTTTGATTATTATTGATATTGATATAATAGTATACAAATATTGACTGCTATGAGGGGCATGGTTAAGATTATAGGCCCAAGGTGATCTCAAAACCATGCTATGACCCGAGGCGCGGCCGAGAGTCATAGCATGGTTTTGAGATCTACGCGGGCCTATAATCTTAACCATGTCCCGAATAAAGCAGTCAATATTTGTTTTATATACCGAATGGATACGTGGATGTTGCGATTGCGCAGTTTGATCGGGACGCACGTGACCGGTCCATAGTTCATTTCCATGGACCGGTCCATAGTTCATTTTGAGGGCATAGTTAATTCAATGACTGCATATTCAACCAATCAGATAACAGGAATCTATATATGAGGTATATAATTTGGATTATTATTGATATTGATTTTAATATTTTGATTATTATTGTTATTTATATTTTTTATTGTTATTATTGATTTGTGTAATATTTTTATTATTATTGATATTGATATTAATATCTTTGACTATAATAATTGATATTGATGTTAATATTTTTATTATTATTGATATAGATATTAATAGTTTAGATTATTATTGACATTGATTTTACTATTTTTGATTATTATTGATATTGATATTTTTATATATATTATTGATATGTGTAATATTATTATTCATATTGATTGTGGGATAGGCTTTTACGACGGGAATTTATAACAATTAGTGGGTTTTTAGCGGGTTGCCGTCGGACAAGTTTAGAACTGTCAAGCTTTCGTCAGGAGTAGCTCTGACTTCTTCAGGACAAAGTACCTAAGAATGAGACATGTAGACTGCCCTTACTGATGACTCTGAAAAGAGCCGTTCACTGAAGACTGCCCCTTGTCAACAGAGAACAAGGAGATCTCGCCTCTCTGCTAATATACAGGTACCTTGACAAGGGGCAGTCTTCATTGAACGGCTCTTTCAGAGCCACCAAACCTTTAAATTTAGCAGATAGGCGAGGTCTGCTTGTTTCTGTAGACAAGGGACAGTCTTCAGTGAACGGCTCTTTTCGGAGCCATAAAAACATGTATATTAGCAGATAGGCGAGATCTGCTTGTTCTCTGTTGACAAGGGGCAGTCTTCAGTGAACGGCTCTTTTCAGAGTCATCAGTAGGCAAGGGGCGGTCTACATGTCTCATTCTTAGGTACTTTGTCCTGAGAAGTCAGAGCTACACTAATTGTAATTGATATTGATTTTACTATTTTTTATTATTATTGATTTTTTATTATTATTGATATGTGTAATATTTTTGATTATTATTGATATTGATGTTAATATTTTTGATTATTATTGATATAGATATTAATAGTTTGGATTATATTTATATTGATTTTAATATTTTTGATTATTGTTCATATTGATATTAATATTTTTGATTATCATTGATATAGATATTTTTTAGTGGATGATCAGAACGTTGTGAAGAGTGGAAACGCCAAAGTGGATTATACGACCCGCACACGCACAGGCTTTGATGTCGGCCGCTGAGTCACGTCATCATCGCCGCAATCCACCGTCAGCTGCCGTTCCTTGCCGCAAGCAAATCCGCTGCCAGCCGTCCGACTTCGTTGCTTGTTGTCGGGCTCCGTCGAGACATCGTCACTCGCCGCCCAGACAACGTCCGGTTTTGGTCGCAAGTCTCCGTTTCCTGCCGCAGCCTTTCGTCCCTTGCCGTCGTGTTGTCGCTGAAGGTCGTTCCCACTCGTCAGCGAATCTTGTTTTTCCTCTTTTTGACGTCGCTTTGCCGTCAACATTTTGTGATTTTTACGTTCGTCACCTTTCGTTGCTTATCGTCCGTCATAGTGTGCCTGGGCCTTAACGGATTCGTCAGCGACAACTAACGGCAACACACGATGAGTTACGGTAAATTCAAAATTTCAATTCGCAGTTAAACGTAGCTTGCCGTTCACCCCTATTCGTCATAGTGTGACCGGGCCTTAATAAAGAAACGAAATCAAAAGTTGCACTTTTGTGTTCTAATCAATGAAAGCATGACGCTAATTTTAACGTGTTAATCAATGGAAGCACGGCGCCGCGCTGGTTCTCTTGTTCGTGAACGCATTGTGTACAATTCAATAGCGCACGCAATGGAGCAAACTGCAACTTTTATATTGGCATCTTCCTTGGGTGTTTGGATCGTCATATCTTTATTTCTTGAACAATTTCAACAAACTTCGAGCTAAAAGATATAGCTGCTGGCTGCTGGTTCCAATTATGACATATACATGTTACCAGCTCCAACAAAACCCGGCAATAGCAAAATATCAAGGTATCAATCATTTACAAAAGTATTAATGCTATTCATATAATTTTGGTATCATTTTAAAGCTTATTGTCTAGTGCTTACATTTATATTCAAATCATAAAATGTCAAAAATGCTACTTGTTGCTGGTTTTGTCAGAGCGGGTCACATTATGTCTTTTTTAGGATACACAAAGGGTAAACATAACTGGTACCTTAATTTGTTGGCTTACTGTATTAGCATTGGGAAATATATATCAGTATACATAATGCTAAAACGATGTGTGTACAAGGGGGACAATATCACAGGAAAATATGAATTAACTAGCACATTGTTTATAAGTGATTACATAATGATTCACCTTATCTATATGGATGTCGCTAATATTGTTTTTGAGATATTGGCAAAACAGTGTTCAAATCCTTTTGTTTTATATTGTTTTCAGCCATTGATAAATTGCCCATACCTCGGTAACCAGATATCCGATTTTGATGGGTTTTGCATCAAAATGTAGCATTTGTTAACTACCAGATAATAATGTAAAAAGCTTCTAATTGAATATTGCCGACATGTGACTCATTCCCCTTGATCAGGTCACATATTTTGTTTATAATATATGACGGAATAACCTACATTAAAATGACAAATGGTTCAAACCATTTTGTGCATGGGTGCATGCCTACATGAAGAGACACTCTAGGTTAATTGCATTTCCAATGTTATTCTAAACCTCGATTCGGTTTATGTTCCAAATCGTACATGTCGCTACCTACGTGCTTACTCAGCAATCGTTTTGGCTTAAAGCCTTAATGTACGATTTCCATCAAACTTTAATGCTGTTATTCTTTATTCAAAATGTTGAAATAATATTAGTAATAACTGCCGGGAAGGGTTGCTGTCCATTTTATGCTGAAATAACAAGGTAAAGTGAAAGAAACCTCACTGGTTATTTTGGACATTTAACATGGAGGACAAATTATCATAATTTTTAAATTATGATAATATGTCGAACTTTGCTCTGTTGACATACAAAGACAACAAATTTGACCGATTCCATTTAGGTGCAAGTTGGGACATGTGTAAACATTACAAATATGCAAGAAAATCTGGTTTGAAAAAATAAACCGATTTTATATTATAAGATTGTACATTGTGGCTTTAAATGGATATGTCTAGAAATGCCAGAACGTAAATGACTCCGTGAGTGGTGCCACGTACAGGAATAGAAAAAAAGTAAATATATAATTCCCCACCGATGGTGACACTCCTAATAAGACCCGGATCAATATTCATATTTTAGGTCTTTTTTCATATCTGCAAATGCCAAGAAGGTGGTGTCAAATGAACGAAACAAAATATGAAAAATATAACATTCCTTATGAGACAAGGGTCAATATTCATATTCTGGGCCCAAATGTCAAGATGATTATGATCCTCGACCGAGTGGTGTCAACTGATAGAGAAAAAAGTAAAAATATTATAAAAATATTATAATAGGGCGAGTTAGCGCAGCGGTAATTCCCTCGCTTTGCACCACTGAGGTCCCGGGTTCAAGTCCCGGCGCGGCCCAAGGACTCATGTGCATTTGGTTTATCCCGATCCATGCTCGCTCTCGCAGGTTTTCTCCGGGATCTCCGGTTTCCTCCTGCTTTCAAAATCGGTGATTAGTTGTTTCGTTATCAAAACTTCCTTCACCCAATGGAATTTGGGGAGCTGCAGAAAATGGGTGGATGTTACAATCTAAGTGCGGATAGGTTTGCGCCGGGTTCGGCTGCAGCCTGCAACTAGCCTAGTTGATGCGATCTGGTTGTGATGATTCACCACACAGCGAAATTACAGCGCTTTGAATCCTCTGGAAAAAGCGCTATATAAATTCCGAAATTTATTTATTTATTTATTTATCTAAATAATTTCGCCACTGGGATGTGACACTACTCATAAGACCCGGATCATTATTCATATTTTGAGTCATTTTCATATCTCGAGATGCCAAGAAAGTATGACCCCAGTGGTGTCAAATAAAAGAGAGAAAGAAAGTAAGCCTAAATAGACTGGTTTTATTTTGAGAAAAAAAATCGAGTTCCAACCGGAAAGTTTGTGTAAAAGTTGGCAACCAGCTTAGTTGGGTATACTGTATAATCATGTAGAGACTTGGGGTCTTTTTGTAGGGTCACGGCGCTCAACTACAGCTTGCAGACCAAAGTTTGGAATTCAGCATACCCGAATTAACCAAAATAACTGGGTTGCCAACTTTTACTTGATTCTTAAATAGGCACATATTTCCAAAATAAACTATGACCTCCGATGCGGTGTCAAATGAAGGAGAAAAAAGTAATAATAAATAATAATAATAATTATATATTCTTAAACACTTGAGAATGTTCCTGCAATCTAATTGCTTCTTACCCGTGTGATATGACACGATATCACACGGGTCAGCGCGTGTGCATCGACGCGATACGCGTACTCGCAATTTGAACCAATTGGAGGCGCATAGCAACAACGGGACTGATCGAATTTAAGCCCTATTAAGCCCTATTCCTTGCAAAATGTAGGATTTACTTTGATTACATTTTTTAATACTTATCATATTTTTTACTTGAATTGATGTGTTTAAGAATGAGAATAAAGGTATTGTTTTTAGCCGCTGTCGTGCATCTATCGTCTCATATAACACGGGCGACATCATTATTTTAAGTAAAACAACGAGGCAAAGCCGAGTTGTTTTACGCCAAAAATAATGCACTCCAGAGGCTAAAACAATACCTTTATATTTAAATATTGAATGAGCTTTGAGTGTGATACAAGAATATATTGCACGAGATATAAAAAAATATTGCACGAGTCGAAGACGAGTGCAATATTTTTCTATCGAGTGCAATATATACTCTTGTATCAAACGAAAATACGCCATTCAATATTATTATTATTATTATTATTATTATTATTATTTATATCAGGCTTTATCTCTGCGGTAAAATTAAAATTTAAGCTTACCTAGCCACCGGGCATAACCAATGCGTATTGTAATTATGCAGGCCTAAGCTTAGCTTTTGACATTCTTGTTTTCTGCCTTCCTTTCTAAAAGACAAATTCGGAAAATATACAGGTTTCTTTGTAGACGTGGATTATAATTCCTAGGTTATTCATCATCCAGAATTGCCGCAAATTAGGTTTGTGGTTTTACTTGTTTATAAAATCTTCTGTGAGCCGGTATGGTGGTTGTTTTGTTGTATTGTGATGCGTGTTGGTGCTGTCAGGTGCCATGACCATGATAACACGCGATGGCGTACGCGATATGCGTATAATATTAAAAACAATATTGTACTGCATCCGGGTATTTTGCAAAAAACTATACAATATCTAATTTTGTTGTATCGCTCAAAAGCCTGATATAAAAAATAATAAATAATATTTCCTGATTAGGGATGACACTCCTCTCATTAATCTGGTCAATATTTGTATATTGGGTCTTTCCTACATTATATTTCTCATAAACAAAACAAAAGTGTGTCCCCGGTGTGTTATGAAAGAGAAAAGTCGTGTAACAGCGGTATACTACAATACACTGACGCAACCCCATGATTCAGATATGGTGCCGTACGTAGTCTCTCTAGAAATATTTATTGAAACGAAATTTCGGCACCAAAATATAAGACCATCGTAATCGATGGAACACCATCAATACAATAAATTCGGACAACGGAAATCACTTTGCAGTAGTATGGATGATATTAGTAACGAACCTAAACGAAGGGTATTTTTTTGGACAGCACCAAGATCTTTGGAAACGGTATTCACCAAGTGTATGAGCTTCGCGGAAGGGGTGAGTTCAGTTACTACTACTTTATGCCTATATGTGACCTGTCACGGCGAATGAGCCGTAAATTCGTCCTCCGGTCAAAATTGTTTTACTTCGTGTTTAGAAAATATACGTCATAAGCTTTAAAATGGTATATTATTTGACTTCAAACGATATCCAGAAGCGGGGTTATGGTTTGTTGAACTTTGCTCCTTCAACAAAATGGTAGCTTTTTCGTTTCTACATGTGTCTCTTTTCCACATTGCTGGCAATAAATATCAAACAGTCATAATTGGCGGTCATATCAAATCATCCCCAAGTCAACGAGTTTCAAGAAAGTTCTCTCATTGTTAATTGTTGGTTATACATACCTATACAAAATACGATATCCGATAACCCACCACTTGAACAGGATTTAGCCAAAGCAAACAAAGACCAGAGCTATTAAAATTCTATTGCCATCTAAAGTAGAAACTTATTATCCTCTTCAACAATAGGATTATTGATTGGTGCTTGACTATCAAAATGAGATAGATGTCGCGCCAGCTAGAGATGCCGATGAATACGACCTGCATGCACATTTTACACTGTAACTCAGAATACAATTTAGGGAATTTACGGCTCATTCGTGCTGTACGGTCACATATATCTTCAGAGATATCTCTAATTATAAAATGTCTAAATCCT